>NW_026060247.1:0-83699 GCF_024166365.1 Elephas maximus indicus | reverse complement strand
GTCAGGTTTAGAGTTATTGTTAGGTTAAGGGTTAAGTTTAAGGTAGAGTTAAGCTTAGGGTTAAGTTTAGGGTTAGAGGAAGAGTCAAGTTTAGAGTTATTGTTAGGTTTAGGGTTAAGTTGAAGGCAGAGTTAAGGTTAGGGTTAAGTTTCGGGTTAGAGGAAGAGTCAGGTTTAGGTAAGTGTTAGGGCTAGGGTGAGGGATAGCGTTAGGGTTAGGAAAAGGGTTAGGGGATCGTGTGAGTGTTAGTGTTAGGTTCACAATTAAGCTGATGTTCTACGGTGTTACGGTTAGGGGTAGGGTTAGGGTTAGGTTTAGGTTTAGGCCTAGAGTTAGGGGATTGTTTAGCGTTTGGTTTAGTTTTAGGCTTAGGGTTAGGCTTAGCTTTTGGGTAAAATTAGGTCGAGGATGAGGGTTAGGGTAAGGGTTAGGGTTTGGTGTTTGAGTTAAGGTTAGGGGTAGCTTTAGGGGTAGGTTTAGTGTTAGGGTTAGGTTTAGGTGTTTGGGTAAATATTAGGGTCAGGTATAGGGTTAGGTTTAGGGTTAGGGTTAGGTTTCGGTTTCGGGTTAGGTTTAGGGTGAAGTTGAAGTTAAGGGTGAGAGTTGAGCTTAAGGTTAGAGTTAGTGGTTAGGGTTAGGGTTAAGTTTAGGATGAAGTGTAGGGTTAAGGTTGGGTTTAGATTTAGGGTTAGGTTAAGTGTTAGGGTTAAGTCATGTTAAGTTTAGGACTAGGTGAAGGTTAGGGATAGGGTTAGGTTAAGGTTTGGGGTTAGGTTTTGATGTTAGGGTGAGGGTTATTGCTGGGTTTCCATTTAAGCGGAGTGTGTAGGGTAAGTTTTAGCGTTAGGAATAGGGTTAGAGTTCGATTTGGGGTCAGGGTTAGAGTTAAGTTTAGGGTTAGGTTTACGGTTAGGTTTAGGGCTAGGGTCAGGGTTGGGGGAGATTTAGTGTTATGTTTAGTTTTAGGGTTAGTGTTAGGGGTAAGTTTATGTTAAGCGTGAGGTTTAGGGTTGCGGTTAGGGTTCAGGTTCAGGTCAGGGTTAGGGTTAGCTTTAGGTTGAGGTTTAGGGTTATGTGTAGTATTAGTGTTAATTTTGGTTAGGGTTACGGTTTGAATGAAGTTAGGGTAGGTTTAGGGTTATGGTTAGCGTGAAATTTTGCTTAAGGGTGAGGGTTCGGCTTAGGATTAGGGTTTGAGTTAGGGTTACTGGTTAAGGTTATGTTTAGGGTTTAGATTAGGTTTAGGCTAAGGATTTGGGTTAGAGTTAGGGTTAGGGGTTAGTGTTTCAGTTAGGTTTAGGATAGGGTTGTACTTAGGGTCAAGTTTAGGGTTACGGTAAGAATTAGAGTTACGGTTACAGTTAAGGTGAGGATTTTGGGTAAGTGTTAGGACTAGGGTTAGGGTTAGGGCTAGGGTTAGGGTTAGAGTTAGGGTTAGGGGTTAGGGTTAGGTTTAAGTTTATGATAGGCTTAAAGTTATGTTAAGGTTAGGTTAGTGTTAGGGTCAGTGTTAGGATTAGGATTGGGTTCAGGGCGAGGGTTAGGGTCAGAGATATACTTAGGGTTATGTTTAGGGTCACAAGTGGGCCAAGGTTAAGGTTAGGGTTAAAGTTAGGGTTAGCTTTAGGTTAGGGATAGGGTGAAGTTTAAGATAGGTTGAGGGTTAGGGTTATGGCTAAGGTTTGGGTTTGTTTTTAGGTTAGTGTTAAGGTTGTGTTTCGGGTTAGAGCTAAGTTTCCGGGTTTTGTTTAGTTTTCGGGTTAGGGTTAGATTTTAGGTTAGAGTTAGGTATAACAGTTAGGGTTACGATTTGTGTTAGGCATTGTGGTTGGGGTGAGGGTTAGATTTAGGGTTAGGGTTGGGTAGGTTTAGGATTATGGTTAGGGTAAGGTGTCAGGGGTTAGAGGTGTAGTTTAGGGTTAGGGTTTGGGTGAGGGTACTGGTTAGGCATTGTGGTTCCGGTCATGGTTAGGTTTAGTTTAGGGTTAGGGTTAGGGTTAGGTTTCTAATTAGTTTTCGGGTTAGAGTTAGAGTTAGGGTTAATGTTTGGGTTAGGCTTTTGTCTTAGGGGTTAGGGTTTGGGTTAGGGATAGTGTTATCGTTAGGGCTTAGGGGTTTCAGGTTAGTGTTCTGCTTAGGGCTAGGGTTAGCATTAGGGTTAGGGTTGAAGGATACTGTTAGGAGTTAGAGTGAGGGTTACGGCGGTTAGTTTCACAGCTAAGGTGAGGGTTTAGGGTAAGTGTTATGATTAGCGTTAGAGTTAGAGTTAGGTTTAGGTTCAGGGTTAGGGTTCGGTGTAGGATAAGAGTTAGCTTTATGTCCAGGTTTAAGATTAGAGTTAGTGTTCTATTTAGGGTCAAGGTTAGAATTAGGGTTAGGATTAGGATTCCGTTTAGGTTTAGTTTCAGAGCTGTTGAAAGGGTTAAATTTAGGGTTACAGAGGGACTAGCGTTGTGGTTAGGGTTAGGTTTAAGGTAAGGGTTTGGGTTGGGTTTAGGTTAAAGGTTAGGGTTAGGGTTTGGATGAAGTTTAGGTTAGGGTTAAGGTTATTTTTATGGTTAGGGCTAGAGTTTGGGTTTGTGTTCAGGTTAGTGTTAAGGTTAGGTTTAGGGTTCGGTTAGGGCTAGGGGTTATGTTTAGGGTTAGCGTTAGGTTTAGGTTTAGGGGTAGTGTGAAGTTTAGGTTAAGGGCGAAAGTGAGAAATAGGTTGACGAGTATAGATAGTGTTAGACGTTAAGTTTAGGGTGTTAGGGTTAGGTTCATGGTTAGGGTAGGGTTGAGTTTCGGGTTAATATTAGGATTAGGGTTAGATTAGGGTTACTGTTCGTATTAGGGTTAGGTTTAGGGAAAAGTTTGGAGATAGCATTATGTTTAGGGTTGGGGATACGGTTAAGGGTTAGGGAGAGGGTTAGGGTTAGGTTGACACTTCAGGTGAGGGTTATGGTAACTGTTATGGTTAGGGTTAGAGTTGGAGTTAGGCTTAGGTTTAGGGTGAAGTTTCCGTTAATAGTCAGGGTTAGGGTTAAGGTTAGATTAGGGTTAAGGTTAGTGTTAGAGATCGGTATAGGTTTAGGCTTAGGGTTTGGGCAAGGTTAGGGTTAAGGCTAGGTTTACGGTAAATGGTAGGGCTAGCTTAGGGTTAGGGTTAGGTTTAGAGTAAGAATTAGTGCTAGGAATTAGGGTTAGGGTTAGGGTCAGGTTTAGAGTTATTGTTAGGTTAAGGGTTAAGTTTAAGGTAGAGTTAAGCTTAGGGTTAAGTTTAGGGTTAGAGGAAGAGTCAAGTTTAGAGTTATTGTTAGGTTTAGGGTTAAGTTGAAGGCAGAGTTAAGGTTAGGGTTAAGTTTCGGGTTAGAGGAAGAGTCAGGTTTAGGTAAGTGTTAGGGCTAGGGTGAGGGATAGCGTTAGGGTTAGGAAAAGGGTTAGGGGATCGTGTGAGTGTTAGTGTTAGGTTCACAATTAAGCTGATGTTCTACGGTGTTACGGTTAGGGGTAGGGTTAGGGTTAGGTTTAGGTTTAGGCCTAGAGTTAGGGGATTGTTTAGCGTTTGGTTTAGTTTTAGGCTTAGGGTTAGGCTTAGCTTTTGGGTAAAATTAGGTCGAGGATGAGGGTTAGGGTAAGGGTTAGGGTTTGGTGTTTGAGTTAAGGTTAGGGGTAGCTTTAGGGGTAGGTTTAGTGTTAGGGTTAGGTTTAGGTGTTTGGGTAAATATTAGGGTCAGGTATAGGGTTAGGTTTAGGGTTAGGGTTAGGTTTCGGTTTCGGGTTAGGTTTAGGGTGAAGTTGAAGTTAAGGGTGAGAGTTGAGCTTAAGGTTAGAGTTAGTGGTTAGGGTTAGGGTTAAGTTTAGGATGAAGTGTAGGGTTAAGGTTGGGTTTAGATTTAGGGTTAGGTTAAGTGTTAGGGTTAAGTCATGTTAAGTTTAGGACTAGGTGAAGGTTAGGGATAGGGTTAGGTTAAGGTTTGGGGTTAGGTTTTGATGTTAGGGTGAGGGTTATTGCTGGGTTTCCATTTAAGCGGAGTGTGTAGGGTAAGTTTTAGCGTTAGGAATAGGGTTAGAGTTCGATTTGGGGTCAGGGTTAGAGTTAAGTTTAGGGTTAGGTTTACGGTTAGGTTTAGGGCTAGGGTCAGGGTTGGGGGAGATTTAGTGTTATGTTTAGTTTTAGGGTTAGTGTTAGGGGTAAGTTTATGTTAAGCGTGAGGTTTAGGGTTGCGGTTAGGGTTCAGGTTCAGGTCAGGGTTAGGGTTAGCTTTAGGTTGAGGTTTAGGGTTATGTGTAGTATTAGTGTTAATTTTGGTTAGGGTTACGGTTTGAATGAAGTTAGGGTAGGTTTAGGGTTATGGTTAGCGTGAAATTTTGCTTAAGGGTGAGGGTTCGGCTTAGGATTAGGGTTTGAGTTAGGGTTACTGGTTAAGGTTATGTTTAGGGTTTAGATTAGGTTTAGGCTAAGGATTTGGGTTAGAGTTAGGGTTAGGGGTTAGTGTTTCAGTTAGGTTTAGGATAGGGTTGTACTTAGGGTCAAGTTTAGGGTTACGGTAAGAATTAGAGTTACGGTTACAGTTAAGGTGAGGATTTTGGGTAAGTGTTAGGACTAGGGTTAGGGTTAGGGCTAGGGTTAGGGTTAGAGTTAGGGTTAGGGGTTAGGGTTAGGTTTAAGTTTATGATAGGCTTAAAGTTATGTTAAGGTTAGGTTAGTGTTAGGGTCAGTGTTAGGATTAGGATTGGGTTCAGGGCGAGGGTTAGGGTCAGAGATATACTTAGGGTTATGTTTAGGGTCACAAGTGGGCCAAGGTTAAGGTTAGGGTTAAAGTTAGGGTTAGCTTTAGGTTAGGGATAGGGTGAAGTTTAAGATAGGTTGAGGGTTAGGGTTATGGCTAAGGTTTGGGTTTGTTTTTAGGTTAGTGTTAAGGTTGTGTTTCGGGTTAGAGCTAAGTTTCCGGGTTTTGTTTAGTTTTCGGGTTAGGGTTAGATTTTAGGTTAGAGTTAGGTATAACAGTTAGGGTTACGATTTGTGTTAGGCATTGTGGTTGGGGTGAGGGTTAGATTTAGGGTTAGGGTTGGGTAGGTTTAGGATTATGGTTAGGGTAAGGTGTCAGGGGTTAGAGGTGTAGTTTAGGGTTAGGGTTTGGGTGAGGGTACTGGTTAGGCATTGTGGTTCCGGTCATGGTTAGGTTTAGTTTAGGGTTAGGGTTAGGGTTAGGTTTCTAATTAGTTTTCGGGTTAGAGTTAGAGTTAGGGTTAATGTTTGGGTTAGGCTTTTGTCTTAGGGGTTAGGGTTTGGGTTAGGGATAGTGTTATCGTTAGGGCTTAGGGGTTTCAGGTTAGTGTTCTGCTTAGGGCTAGGGTTAGCATTAGGGTTAGGGTTGAAGGATACTGTTAGGAGTTAGAGTGAGGGTTACGGCGGTTAGTTTCACAGCTAAGGTGAGGGTTTAGGGTAAGTGTTATGATTAGCGTTAGAGTTAGAGTTAGGTTTAGGTTCAGGGTTAGGGTTCGGTGTAGGATAAGAGTTAGCTTTATGTCCAGGTTTAAGATTAGAGTTAGTGTTCTATTTAGGGTCAAGGTTAGAATTAGGGTTAGGATTAGGATTCCGTTTAGGTTTAGTTTCAGAGCTGTTGAAAGGGTTAAATTTAGGGTTACAGAGGGACTAGCGTTGTGGTTAGGGTTAGGTTTAAGGTAAGGGTTTGGGTTGGGTTTAGGTTAAAGGTTAGGGTTAGGGTTTGGATGAAGTTTAGGTTAGGGTTAAGGTTATTTTTATGGTTAGGGCTAGAGTTTGGGTTTGTGTTCAGGTTAGTGTTAAGGTTAGGTTTAGGGTTCGGTTAGGGCTAGGGGTTATGTTTAGGGTTAGCGTTAGGTTTAGGTTTAGGGGTAGTGTGAAGTTTAGGTTAAGGGCGAAAGTGAGAAATAGGTTGACGAGTATAGATAGTGTTAGACGTTAAGTTTAGGGTGTTAGGGTTAGGTTCATGGTTAGGGTAGGGTTGAGTTTCGGGTTAATATTAGGATTAGGGTTAGATTAGGGTTACTGTTCGTATTAGGGTTAGGTTTAGGGAAAAGTTTGGAGATAGCATTATGTTTAGGGTTGGGGATACGGTTAAGGGTTAGGGAGAGGGTTAGGGTTAGGTTGACACTTCAGGTGAGGGTTATGGTAACTGTTATGGTTAGGGTTAGAGTTGGAGTTAGGCTTAGGTTTAGGGTGAAGTTTCCGTTAATAGTCAGGGTTAGGGTTAAGGTTAGATTAGGGTTAAGGTTAGTGTTAGAGATCGGTATAGGTTTAGGCTTAGGGTTTGGGCAAGGTTAGGGTTAAGGCTAGGTTTACGGTAAATGGTAGGGCTAGCTTAGGGTTAGGGTTAGGTTTAGAGTAAGAATTAGTGCTAGGAATTAGGGTTAGGGTTAGGGTCAGGTTTAGAGTTATTGTTAGGTTAAGGGTTAAGTTTAAGGTAGAGTTAAGCTTAGGGTTAAGTTTAGGGTTAGAGGAAGAGTCAAGTTTAGAGTTATTGTTAGGTTTAGGGTTAAGTTGAAGGCAGAGTTAAGGTTAGGGTTAAGTTTCGGGTTAGAGGAAGAGTCAGGTTTAGGTAAGTGTTAGGGCTAGGGTGAGGGATAGCGTTAGGGTTAGGAAAAGGGTTAGGGGATCGTGTGAGTGTTAGTGTTAGGTTCACAATTAAGCTGATGTTCTACGGTGTTACGGTTAGGGGTAGGGTTAGGGTTAGGTTTAGGTTTAGGCCTAGAGTTAGGGGATTGTTTAGCGTTTGGTTTAGTTTTAGGCTTAGGGTTAGGCTTAGCTTTTGGGTAAAATTAGGTCGAGGATGAGGGTTAGGGTAAGGGTTAGGGTTTGGTGTTTGAGTTAAGGTTAGGGGTAGCTTTAGGGGTAGGTTTAGTGTTAGGGTTAGGTTTAGGTGTTTGGGTAAATATTAGGGTCAGGTATAGGGTTAGGTTTAGGGTTAGGGTTAGGTTTCGGTTTCGGGTTAGGTTTAGGGTGAAGTTGAAGTTAAGGGTGAGAGTTGAGCTTAAGGTTAGAGTTAGTGGTTAGGGTTAGGGTTAAGTTTAGGATGAAGTGTAGGGTTAAGGTTGGGTTTAGATTTAGGGTTAGGTTAAGTGTTAGGGTTAAGTCATGTTAAGTTTAGGACTAGGTGAAGGTTAGGGATAGGGTTAGGTTAAGGTTTGGGGTTAGGTTTTGATGTTAGGGTGAGGGTTATTGCTGGGTTTCCATTTAAGCGGAGTGTGTAGGGTAAGTTTTAGCGTTAGGAATAGGGTTAGAGTTCGATTTGGGGTCAGGGTTAGAGTTAAGTTTAGGGTTAGGTTTACGGTTAGGTTTAGGGCTAGGGTCAGGGTTGGGGGAGATTTAGTGTTATGTTTAGTTTTAGGGTTAGTGTTAGGGGGAAGTTTATGTTAAGCGTGAGGTTTAGGGTTGCGGTTAGGGTTCAGGTTCAGGTCAGGGTTAGGGTTAGCTTTAGGTTGAGGTTTAGGGTTATGTGTAGTATTAGTGTTAATTTTGGTTAGGGTTACGGTTTGAATGAAGTTAGGGTAGGTTTAGGGTTATGGTTAGCGTGAAATTTTGCTTAAGGGTGAGGGTTCGGCTTAGGATTAGGGTTTGAGTTAGGGTTACTGGTTAAGGTTATGTTTAGGGTTTAGATTAGGTTTAGGCTAAGGATTTGGGTTAGAGTTAGGGTTAGGGGTTAGTGTTTCAGATAGGTTTAGGATAGGGTTGTACTTAGGGTCAAGTTTAGGGTTACGGTAAGAATTAGAGTTACGGTTACAGTTAAGGTGAGGGTTTTGGGTAAGTGTTAGGACTAGGGTTAGGGTTAGGGCTAGGGTTAGGGTTAGAGTTAGGGTTAGGGGTTAGGGTTAGGTTTAAGTTTATGATAGGCTTAAAGTTATGTTAAGGTTAGGTTAGTGTTAGGGTCAGTGTTAGGATTAGGATTGGGTTCAGGGCGAGGGTTAGGGTCAGAGATATACTTAGGGTTATGTTTAGGGTCACAAGTGGGCCAAGGTTAAGGTTAGGGTTAAAGTTAGGGTTAGCTTTAGGTTAGGGATAGGGTGAAGTTTAAGATAGGTTGAGGGTTAGGGTTATGGCTAAGGTTTGGGTTTGTTTTTAGGTTAGTGTTAAGGTTGTGTTTCGGGTTAGAGCTAAGTTTCCGGGTTTTGTTTAGTTTTCGGGTTAGGGTTAGATTTTAGGTTAGAGTTAGGTATAACAGTTAGGGTTACGATTTGTGTTAGGCATTGTGGTTGGGGTGAGGGTTAGATTTAGGGTTAGGGTTGGGTAGGTTTAGGATTATGGTTAGGGTAAGGTGTCAGGGGTTAGAGGTGTAGTTTAGGGTTAGGGTTTGGGTGAGGGTACTGGTTAGGCATTGTGGTTCCGGTCATGGTTAGGTTTAGTTTAGGGTTAGGGTTAGGGTTAGGTTTCTAATTAGTTTTCGGGTTAGAGTTAGAGTTAGGGTTAATGTTTGGGTTAGGCTTTTGTCTTAGGGGTTAGGGTTTGGGTTAGGGATAGTGTTATCGTTAGGGCTTAGGGGTTTCAGGTTAGTGTTCTGCTTAGGGCTAGGGTTAGCATTAGGGTTAGGGTTGAAGGATACTGTTAGGAGTTAGAGTGAGGGTTACGGCGGTTAGTTTCACAGCTAAGGTGAGGGTTTAGGGTAAGTGTTATGATTAGCGTTAGAGTTAGAGTTAGGTTTAGGTTCAGGGTTAGGGTTCGGTGTAGGATAAGAGTTAGCTTTATGTCCAGGTTTAAGATTAGAGTTAGTGTTCTATTTAGGGTCAAGGTTAGAATTAGGGTTAGGATTAGGATTCCGTTTAGGTTTAGTTTCAGAGCTGTTGAAAGGGTTAAATTTAGGGTTACAGAGGGACTAGCGTTGTGGTTAGGGTTAGGTTTAAGGTAAGGGTTTGGGTTGGGTTTAGGTTAAAGGTTAGGGTTAGGGTTTGGATGAAGTTTAGGTTAGGGTTAAGGTTATTTTTATGGTTAGGGCTAGAGTTTGGGTTTGTGTTCAGGTTAGTGTTAAGGTTAGGTTTAGGGTTCGGTTAGGGCTAGGGGTTATGTTTAGGGTTAGCGTTAGGTTTAGGTTTAGGGGTAGTGTGAAGTTTAGGTTAAGGGCGAAAGTGAGAAATAGGTTGACGAGTATAGATAGTGTTAGACGTTAAGTTTAGGGTGTTAGGGTTAGGTTCATGGTTAGGGTAGGGTTGAGTTTCGGGTTAATATTAGGATTAGGGTTAGATTAGGGTTACTGTTCGTATTAGGGTTAGGTTTAGGGAAAAGTTTGGAGATAGCATTATGTTTAGGGTTGGGGATACGGTTAAGGGTTAGGGAGAGGGTTAGGGTTAGGTTGACACTTCAGGTGAGGGTTATGGTAACTGTTATGGTTAGGGTTAGAGTTGGAGTTAGGCTTAGGTTTAGGGTGAAGTTTCCGTTAATAGTCAGGGTTAGGGTTAAGGTTAGATTAGGGTTAAGGTTAGTGTTAGAGATCGGTATAGGTTTAGGCTTAGGGTTTGGGCAAGGTTAGGGTTAAGGCTAGGTTTACGGTAAATGGTAGGGCTAGCTTAGGGTTAGGGTTAGGTTTAGAGTAAGAATTAGTGCTAGGAATTAGGGTTAGGGTTAGGGTCAGGTTTAGAGTTATTGTTAGGTTAAGGGTTAAGTTTAAGGTAGAGTTAAGCTTAGGGTTAAGTTTAGGGTTAGAGGAAGAGTCAAGTTTAGAGTTATTGTTAGGTTTAGGGTTAAGTTGAAGGCAGAGTTAAGGTTAGGGTTAAGTTTCGGGTTAGAGGAAGAGTCAGGTTTAGGTAAGTGTTAGGGCTAGGGTGAGGGATAGCGTTAGGGTTAGGAAAAGGGTTAGGGGATCGTGTGAGTGTTAGTGTTAGGTTCACAATTAAGCTGATGTTCTACGGTGTTACGGTTAGGGGTAGGGTTAGGGTTAGGTTTAGGTTTAGGCCTAGAGTTAGGGGATTGTTTAGCGTTTGGTTTAGTTTTAGGCTTAGGGTTAGGCTTAGCTTTTGGGTAAAATTAGGTCGAGGATGAGGGTTAGGGTAAGGGTTAGGGTTTGGTGTTTGAGTTAAGGTTAGGGGTAGCTTTAGGGGTAGGTTTAGTGTTAGGGTTAGGTTTAGGTGTTTGGGTAAATATTAGGGTCAGGTATAGGGTTAGGTTTAGGGTTAGGGTTAGGTTTCGGTTTCGGGTTAGGTTTAGGGTGAAGTTGAAGTTAAGGGTGAGAGTTGAGCTTAAGGTTAGAGTTAGTGGTTAGGGTTAGGGTTAAGTTTAGGATGAAGTGTAGGGTTAAGGTTGGGTTTAGATTTAGGGTTAGGTTAAGTGTTAGGGTTAAGTCATGTTAAGTTTAGGACTAGGTGAAGGTTAGGGATAGGGTTAGGTTAAGGTTTGGGGTTAGGTTTTGATGTTAGGGTGAGGGTTATTGCTGGGTTTCCATTTAAGCGGAGTGTGTAGGGTAAGTTTTAGCGTTAGGAATAGGGTTAGAGTTCGATTTGGGGTCAGGGTTAGAGTTAAGTTTAGGGTTAGGTTTACGGTTAGGTTTAGGGCTAGGGTCAGGGTTGGGGGAGATTTAGTGTTATGTTTAGTTTTAGGGTTAGTGTTAGGGGGAAGTTTATGTTAAGCGTGAGGTTTAGGGTTGCGGTTAGGGTTCAGGTTCAGGTCAGGGTTAGGGTTAGCTTTAGGTTGAGGTTTAGGGTTATGTGTAGTATTAGTGTTAATTTTGGTTAGGGTTACGGTTTGAATGAAGTTAGGGTAGGTTTAGGGTTATGGTTAGCGTGAAATTTTGCTTAAGGGTGAGGGTTCGGCTTAGGATTAGGGTTTGAGTTAGGGTTACTGGTTAAGGTTATGTTTAGGGTTTAGATTAGGTTTAGGCTAAGGATTTGGGTTAGAGTTAGGGTTAGGGGTTAGTGTTTCAGTTAGGTTTAGGATAGGGTTGTACTTAGGGTCAAGTTTAGGGTTACGGTAAGAATTAGAGTTACGGTTACAGTTAAGGTGAGGATTTTGGGTAAGTGTTAGGACTAGGGTTAGGGTTAGGGCTAGGGTTAGGGTTAGAGTTAGGGTTAGGGGTTAGGGTTAGGTTTAAGTTTATGATAGGCTTAAAGTTATGTTAAGGTTAGGTTAGTGTTAGGGTCAGTGTTAGGATTAGGATTGGGTTCAGGGCGAGGGTTAGGGTCAGAGATATACTTAGGGTTATGTTTAGGGTCACAAGTGGGCCAAGGTTAAGGTTAGGGTTAAAGTTAGGGTTAGCTTTAGGTTAGGGATAGGGTGAAGTTTAAGATAGGTTGAGGGTTAGGGTTATGGCTAAGGTTTGGGTTTGTTTTTAGGTTAGTGTTAAGGTTGTGTTTCGGGTTAGAGCTAAGTTTCCGGGTTTTGTTTAGTTTTCGGGTTAGGGTTAGATTTTAGGTTAGAGTTAGGTATAACAGTTAGGGTTACGATTTGTGTTAGGCATTGTGGTTGGGGTGAGGGTTAGATTTAGGGTTAGGGTTGGGTAGGTTTAGGATTATGGTTAGGGTAAGGTGTCAGGGGTTAGAGGTGTAGTTTAGGGTTAGGGTTTGGGTGAGGGTACTGGTTAGGCATTGTGGTTCCGGTCATGGTTAGGTTTAGTTTAGGGTTAGGGTTAGGGTTAGGTTTCTAATTAGTTTTCGGGTTAGAGTTAGAGTTAGGGTTAATGTTTGGGTTAGGCTTTTGTCTTAGGGGTTAGGGTTTGGGTTAGGGATAGTGTTATCGTTAGGGCTTAGGGGTTTCAGGTTAGTGTTCTGCTTAGGGCTAGGGTTAGCATTAGGGTTAGGGTTGAAGGATACTGTTAGGAGTTAGAGTGAGGGTTACGGCGGTTAGTTTCACAGCTAAGGTGAGGGTTTAGGGTAAGTGTTATGATTAGCGTTAGAGTTAGAGTTAGGTTTAGGTTCAGGGTTAGGGTTCGGTGTAGGATAAGAGTTAGCTTTATGTCCAAGTTTAAGATTAGAGTTAGTGTTCTATTTAGGGTCAAGGTTAGAATTAGGGTTAGGATTAGGATTCCGTTTAGGTTTAGTTTCAGAGCTGTTGAAAGGGTTAAATTTAGGGTTACAGAGGGACTAGCGTTGTGGTTAGGGTTAGGTTTAAGGTAAGGGTTTGGGTTGGGTTTAGGTTAAAGGTTAGGGTTAGGGTTTGGATGAAGTTTAGGTTAGGGTTAAGGTTATTTTTATGGTTAGGGCTAGAGTTTGGGTTTGTGTTCAGGTTAGTGTTAAGGTTAGGTTTAGGGTTCGGTTAGGGCTAGGGGTTATGTTTAGGGTTAGCGTTAGGTTTAGGTTTAGGGGTAGTGTGAAGTTTAGGTTAAGGGCGAAAGTGAGAAATAGGTTGACGAGTATAGATAGTGTTAGACGTTAAGTTTAGGGTGTTAGGGTTAGGTTCATGGTTAGGGTAGGGTTGAGTTTCGGGTTAATATTAGGATTAGGGTTAGATTAGGGTTACTGTTCGTATTAGGGTTAGGTTTAGGGAAAAGTTTGGAGATAGCATTATGTTTAGGGTTGGGGATACGGTTAAGGGTTAGGGAGAGGGTTAGGGTTAGGTTGACACTTCAGGTGAGGGTTATGGTAACTGTTATGGTTAGGGTTACAGTTGGAGTTAGGCTTAGGTTTAGGGTGAAGTTTCCGTTAATAGTCAGGGTTAGGGTTAAGGTTAGATTAGGGTTAAGGTTAGTGTTAGAGATCGGTATAGGTTTAGGCTTAGGGTTTGGGCAAGGTTAGGGTTAAGGCTAGGTTTACGGTAAATGGTAGGGCTAGCTTAGGGTTAGGGTTAGGTTTAGAGTAAGAATTAGTGCTAGGAATTAGGGTTAGGGTTAGGGTCAGGTTTAGAGTTATTGTTAGGTTAAGGGTTAAGTTTAAGGTAGAGTTAAGCTTAGGGTTAAGTTTAGGGTTAGAGGAAGAGTCAAGTTTAGAGTTATTGTTAGGTTTAGGGTTAAGTTGAAGGCAGAGTTAAGGTTAGGGTTAAGTTTCGGGTTAGAGGAAGAGTCAGGTTTAGGTAAGTGTTAGGGCTAGGGTGAGGGATAGCGTTAGGGTTAGGAAAAGGGTTAGGGGATCGTGTGAGTGTTAGTGTTAGGTTCACAATTAAGCTGATGTTCTACGGTGTTACGGTTAGGGGTAGGGTTAGGGTTAGGTTTAGGTTTAGGCCTAGAGTTGGGGATTGTTTAGCGTTTGGTTTAGTTTTAGGCTTAGGGTTAGGCTTAGCTTTTGGGTAAAATTAGGTCGAGGATGAGGGTTAGGGTAAGGGTTAGGGTTTGGTGTTTGAGTTAAGGTTAGGGGTAGCTTTAGGGGTAGGTTTAGTGTTAGGGTTAGGTTTAGGTGTTTGGGTAAATATTAGGGTCAGGTATAGGGTTAGGTTTAGGGTTAGGGTTAGGTTTCGGTTTCGGGTTAGGTTTAGGGTGAAGTTGAAGTTAAGGGTGAGAGTTGAGCTTAAGGTTAGAGTTAGTGGTTAGGGTTAGGGTTAAGTTTAGGATGAAGTGTAGGGTTAAGGTTGGGTTTAGATTTAGGGTTAGGTTAAGTGTTAGGGTTAAGTCATGTTAAGTTTAGGACTAGGTGAAGGTTAGGGATAGGGTTAGGTTAAGGTTTGGGGTTAGGTTTTGATGTTAGGGTGAGGGTTATTGCTGGGTTTCCATTTAAGCGGAGTGTGTAGGGTAAGTTTTAGCGTTAGGAATAGGGTTAGAGTTCGATTTGGGGTCAGGGTTAGAGTTAAGTTTAGGGTTAGGTTTACGGTTAGGTTTAGGGCTAGGGTCAGGGTTGGGGGAGATTTAGTGTTATGTTTAGTTTTAGGGTTAGTGTTAGGGGGAAGTTTATGTTAAGCGTGAGGTTTAGGGTTGCGGTTAGGGTTCAGGTTCAGGTCAGGGTTAGGGTTAGCTTTAGGTTGAGGTTTAGGGTTATGTGTAGTATTAGTGTTAATTTTGGTTAGGGTTACGGTTTG
Source organism: Elephas maximus indicus (assembly GCF_024166365.1). Classification (NCBI taxonomy): domain Eukaryota; kingdom Metazoa; phylum Chordata; class Mammalia; order Proboscidea; family Elephantidae; genus Elephas; species Elephas maximus. Next base: position 69,814 of record NW_026060247.1, on the reverse strand, counting down.
AATGAAGTTAGGGTAGGTTTAGGGTTATGGTTAGCGTGAAATTTTGCTTAAGGGTGAGGGTTCGGCTTAGGATTAGGGTTTGAGTTAGGGTTACTGGTTAAGGTTATGTTTAGGGTTTAGATTAGGTTTAGGCTAAGGATTTGGGTTAGAGTTAGGGTTAGGGGTTAGTGTTTCAGATAGGTTTAGGATAGGGTTGTACTTAGGGTCAAGTTTAGGGTTACGGTAAGAATTAGAGTTACGGTTACAGTTAAGGTGAGGATTTTGGGTAAGTGTTAGGACTAGGGTTAGGGTTAGGGCTAGGGTTAGGGTTAGAGTTAGGGTTAGGGGTTAGGGTTAGGTTTAAGTTTATGATAGGCTTAAAGTTATGTTAAGGTTAGGTTAGTGTTAGGGTCAGTGTTAGGATTAGGATTGGGTTCAGGGCGAGGGTTAGGGTCAGAGATATACTTAGGGTTATGTTTAGGGTCACAAGTGGGCCAAGGTTAAGGTTAGGGTTAAAGTTAGGGTTAGCTTTAGGTTAGGGATAGGGTGAAGTTTAAGATAGGTTGAGGGTTAGGGTTATGGCTAAGGTTTGGGTTTGTTTTTAGGTTAGTGTTAAGGTTGTGTTTCGGGTTAGAGCTAAGTTTCCGGGTTTTGTTTAGTTTTCGGGTTAGGGTTAGATTTTAGGTTAGAGTTAGGTATAACAGTTAGGGTTACGATTTGTGTTAGGCATTGTGGTTGGGGTGAGGGTTAGATTTAGGGTTAGGGTTGGGTAGGTTTAGGATTATGGTTAGGGTAAGGTGTCAGGGGTTAGAGGTGTAGTTTAGGGTTAGGGTTTGGGTGAGGGTACTGGTTAGGCATTGTGGTTCCGGTCATGGTTAGGTTTAGTTTAGGGTTAGGGTTAGGGTTAGGTTTCTAATTAGTTTTCGGGTTAGAGTTAGAGTTAGGGTTAATGTTTGGGTTAGGCTTTTGTCTTAGGGGTTAGGGTTTGGGTTAGGGATAGTGTTATCGTTAGGGCTTAGGGGTTTCAGGTTAGTGTTCTGCTTAGGGCTAGGGTTAGCATTAGGGTTAGGGTTGAAGGATACTGTTAGGAGTTAGAGTGAGGGTTACGGCGGTTAGTTTCACAGCTAAGGTGAGGGTTTAGGGTAAGTGTTATGATTAGCGTTAGAGTTAGAGTTAGGTTTAGGTTCAGGGTTAGGGTTCGGTGTAGGATAAGAGTTAGCTTTATGTCCAGGTTTAAGATTAGAGTTAGTGTTCTATTTAGGGTCAAGGTTAGAATTAGGGTTAGGATTAGGATTCCGTTTAGGTTTAGTTTCAGAGCTGTTGAAAGGGTTAAATTTAGGGTTACAGAGGGACTAGCGTTGTGGTTAGGGTTAGGTTTAAGGTAAGGGTTTGGGTTGGGTTTAGGTTAAAGGTTAGGGTTAGGGTTTGGATGAAGTTTAGGTTAGGGTTAAGGTTATTTTTATGGTTAGGGCTAGAGTTTGGGTTTGTGTTCAGGTTAGTGTTAAGGTTAGGTTTAGGCTTCGGTTAGGGCTAGGGGTTATGTTTAGGGTTAGCGTTAGGTTTAGGTTTAGGGGTAGTGTGAAGTTTAGGTTAAGGGCGAAAGTGAGAAATAGGTTGACGAGTATAGATAGTGTTAGACGTTAAGTTTAGGGTGTTAGGGTTAGGTTCATGGTTAGGGTAGGGTTGAGTTTCGGGTTAATATTAGGATTAGGGTTAGATTAGGGTTACTGTTCGTATTAGGGTTAGGTTTAGGGAAAAGTTTGGAGATAGCATTATGTTTAGGGTTGGGGATACGGTTAAGGGTTAGGGAGAGGGTTAGGGTTAGGTTGACACTTCAGGTGAGGGTTATGGTAACTGTTATGGTTAGGGTTAGAGTTGGAGTTAGGCTTAGGTTTAGGGTGAAGTTTCCGTTAATAGTCAGGGTTAGGGTTAAGGTTAGATTAGGGTTAAGGTTAGTGTTAGAGATCGGTATAGGTTTAGGCTTAGGGTTTGGGCAAGGTTAGGGTTAAGGCTAGGTTTACGGTAAATGGTAGGGCTAGCTTAGGGTTAGGGTTAGGTTTAGAGTAAGAATTAGTGCTAGGAATTAGGGTTAGGGTTAGGGTCAGGTTTAGAGTTATTGTTAGGTTAAGGGTTAAGTTTAAGGTAGAGTTAAGCTTAGGGTTAAGTTTAGGGTTAGAGGAAGAGTCAAGTTTAGAGTTATTGTTAGGTTTAGGGTTAAGTTGAAGGCAGAGTTAAGGTTAGGGTTAAGTTTCGGGTTAGAGGAAGAGTCAGGTTTAGGTAAGTGTTAGGGCTAGGGTGAGGGATAGCGTTAGGGTTAGGAAAAGGGTTAGGGGATCGTGTGAGTGTTAGTGTTAGGTTCACAATTAAGCTGATGTTCTACGGTGTTACGGTTAGGGGTAGGGTTAGGGTTAGGTTTAGGTTTAGGCCTAGAGTTAGGGGATTGTTTAGCGTTTGGTTTAGTTTTAGGCTTAGGGTTAGGCTTAGCTTTTGGGTAAAATTAGGTCGAGGATGAGGGTTAGGGTAAGGGTTAGGGTTTGGTGTTTGAGTTAAGGTTAGGGGTAGCTTTAGGGGTAGGTTTAGTGTTAGGGTTAGGTTTAGGTGTTTGGGTAAATATTAGGGTCAGGTATAGGGTTAGGTTTAGGGTTAGGGTTAGGTTTCGGTTTCGGGTTAGGTTTAGGGTGAAGTTGAAGTTAAGGGTGAGAGTTGAGCTTAAGGTTAGAGTTAGTGGTTAGGGTTAGGGTTAAGTTTAGGATGAAGTGTAGGGTTAAGGTTGGGTTTAGATTTAGGGTTAGGTTAAGTGTTAGGGTTAAGTCATGTTAAGTTTAGGACTAGGTGAAGGTTAGGGATAGGGTTAGGTTAAGGTTTGGGGTTAGGTTTTGATGTTAGGGTGAGGGTTATTGCTGGGTTTCCATTTAAGCGGAGTGTGTAGGGTAAGTTTTAGCGTTAGGAATAGGGTTAGAGTTCGATTTGGGGTCAGGGTTAGAGTTAAGTTTAGGGTTAGGTTTACGGTTAGGTTTAGGGCTAGGGTCAGGGTTGGGGGAGATTTAGTGTTATGTTTAGTTTTAGGGTTAGTGTTAGGGGGAAGTTTATGTTAAGCGTGAAGTTTAGGGTTGCGGTTAGGGTTCAGGTTCAGGTCAGGGTTAGGGTTAGCTTTAGGTTGAGGTTTAGGGTTATGTGTAGTATTAGTGTTAATTTTGGTTAGGGTTACGGTTTGAATGAAGTTAGGGTAGGTTTAGGGTTATGGTTAGCGTGAAATTTTGCTTAAGGGTGAGGGTTCGGCTTAGGATTAGGGTTTGAGTTAGGGTTACTGGTTAAGGTTATGTTTAGGGTTTAGATTAGGTTTAGGCTAAGGATTTGGGTTAGAGTTAGGGTTAGGGGTTAGTGTTTCAGATAGGTTTAGGATAGGGTTGTACTTAGGGTCAAGTTTAGGGTTACGGTAAGAATTAGAGTTACGGTTACAGTTAAGGTGAGGATTTTGGGTAAGTGTTAGGACTAGGGTTAGGGTTAGGGCTAGGGTTAGGGTTAGAGTTAGGGTTAGGGGTTAGGGTTAGGTTTAAGTTTATGATAGGCTTAAAGTTATGTTAAGGTTAGGTTAGTGTTAGGGTCAGTGTTAGGATTAGGATTGGGTTCAGGGCGAGGGTTAGGGTCAGAGATATACTTAGGGTTATGTTTAGGGTCACAAGTGGGCCAAGGTTAAGGTTAGGGTTAAAGTTAGGGTTAGCTTTAGGTTAGGGATAGGGTGAAGTTTAAGATAGGTTGAGGGTTAGGGTTATGGCTAAGGTTTGGGTTTGTTTTTAGGTTAGTGTTAAGGTTGTGTTTCGGGTTAGAGCTAAGTTTCCGGGTTTTGTTTAGTTTTCGGGTTAGGGTTAGATTTTAGGTTAGAGTTAGGTATAACAGTTAGGGTTACGATTTGTGTTAGGCATTGTGGTTGGGGTGAGGGTTAGATTTAGGGTTAGGGTTGGGTAGGTTTAGGATTATGGTTAGGGTAAGGTGTCAGGGGTTAGAGGTGTAGTTTAGGGTTAGGGTTTGGGTGAGGGTACTGGTTAGGCATTGTGGTTCCGGTCATGGTTAGGTTTAGTTTAGGGTTAGGGTTAGGGTTAGGTTTCTAATTAGTTTTCGGGTTAGAGTTAGAGTTAGGGTTAATGTTTGGGTTAGGCTTTTGTCTTAGGGGTTAGGGTTTGGGTTAGGGATAGTGTTATCGTTAGGGCTTAGGGGTTTCAGGTTAGTGTTCTGCTTAGGGCTAGGGTTAGCATTAGGGTTAGGGTTGAAGGATACTGTTAGGAGTTAGAGTGAGGGTTACGGCGGTTAGTTTCACAGCTAAGGTGAGGGTTTAGGGTAAGTGTTATGATTAGCGTTAGAGTTAGAGTTAGGTTTAGGTTCAGGGTTAGGGTTCGGTGTAGGATAAGAGTTAGCTTTATGTCCAGGTTTAAGATTAGAGTTAGTGTTCTATTTAGGGTCAAGGTTAGAATTAGGGTTAGGATTAGGATTCCGTTTAGGTTTAGTTTCAGAGCTGTTGAAAGGGTTAAATTTAGGGTTACAGAGGGACTAGCGTTGTGGTTAGGGTTAGGTTTAAGGTAAGGGTTTGGGTTGGGTTTAGGTTAAAGGTTAGGGTTAGGGTTTGGATGAAGTTTAGGTTAGGGTTAAGGTTATTTTTATGGTTAGGGCTAGAGTTTGGGTTTGTGTTCAGGTTAGTGTTAAGGTTAGGTTTAGGGTTCGGTTAGGGCTAGGGGTTATGTTTAGGGTTAGCGTTAGGTTTAGGTTTAGGGGTAGTGTGAAGTTTAGGTTAAGGGCGAAAGTGAGAAATAGGTTGACGAGTATAGATAGTGTTAGACGTTAAGTTTAGGGTGTTAGGGTTAGGTTCATGGTTAGGGTAGGGTTGAGTTTCGGGTTAATATTAGGATTAGGGTTAGATTAGGGTTACTGTTCGTATTAGGGTTAGGTTTAGGGAAAAGTTTGGAGATAGCATTATGTTTAGGGTTGGGGATACGGTTAAGGGTTAGGGAGAGGGTTAGGGTTAGGTTGACACTTCAGGTGAGGGTTATGGTAACTGTTATGGTTAGGGTTAGAGTTGGAGTTAGGCTTAGGTTTAGGGTGAAGTTTCCGTTAATAGTCAGGGTTAGGGTTAAGGTTAGATTAGGGTTAAGGTTAGTGTTAGAGATCGGTATAGGTTTAGGCTTAGGGTTTGGGCAAGGTTAGGGTTAAGGCTAGGTTTACGGTAAATGGTAGGGCTAGCTTAGGGTTAGGGTTAGGTTTAGAGTAAGAATTAGTGCTAGGAATTAGGGTTAGGGTTAGGGTCAGGTTTAGAGTTATTGTTAGGTTAAGGGTTAAGTTTAAGGTAGAGTTAAGCTTAGGGTTAAGTTTAGGGTTAGAGGAAGAGTCAAGTTTAGAGTTATTGTTAGGTTTAGGGTTAAGTTGAAGGCAGAGTTAAGGTTAGGGTTAAGTTTCGGGTTAGAGGAAGAGTCAGGTTTAGGTAAGTGTTAGGGCTAGGGTGAGGGATAGCGTTAGGGTTAGGAAAAGGGTTAGGGGATCGTGTGAGTGTTAGTGTTAGGTTCACAATTAAGCTGATGTTCTACGGTGTTACGGTTAGGGGTAGGGTTAGGGTTAGGTTTAGGTTTAGGCCTAGAGTTAGGGGATTGTTTAGCGTTTGGTTTAGTTTTAGGCTTAGGGTTAGGCTTAGCTTTTGGGTAAAATTAGGTCGAGGATGAGGGTTAGGGTAAGGGTTAGGGTTTGGTGTTTGAGTTAAGGTTAGGGGTAGCTTTAGGGGTAGGTTTAGTGTTAGGGTTAGGTTTAGGTGTTTGGGTAAATATTAGGGTCAGGTATAGGGTTAGGTTTAGGGTTAGGGTTAGGTTTCGGTTTCGGGTTAGGTTTAGGGTGAAGTTGAAGTTAAGGGTGAGAGTTGAGCTTAAGGTTAGAGTTAGTGGTTAGGGTTAGGGTTAAGTTTAGGATGAAGTGTAGGGTTAAGGTTGGGTTTAGATTTAGGGTTAGGTTAAGTGTTAGGGTTAAGTCATGTTAAGTTTAGGACTAGGTGAAGGTTAGGGATAGGGTTAGGTTAAGGTTTGGGGTTAGGTTTTGATGTTAGGGTGAGGGTTATTGCTGGGTTTCCATTTAAGCGGAGTGTGTAGGGTAAGTTTTAGCGTTAGGAATAGGGTTAGAGTTCGATTTGGGGTCAGGGTTAGAGTTAAGTTTAGGGTTAGGTTTACGGTTAGGTTTAGGGCTAGGGTCAGGGTTGGGGGAGATTTAGTGTTATGTTTAGTTTTAGGGTTAGTGTTAGGGGTAAGTTTATGTTAAGCGTGAGGTTTAGGGTTGCGGTTAGGGTTCAGGTTCAGGTCAGGGTTAGGGTTAGCTTTAGGTTGAGGTTTAGGGTTATGTGTAGTATTAGTGTTAATTTTGGTTAGGGTTACGGTTTGAATGAAGTTAGGGTAGGTTTAGGGTTATGGTTAGCGTGAAATTTTGCTTAAGGGTGAGGGTTCGGCTTAGGATTAGGGTTTGAGTTAGGGTTACTGGTTAAGGTTATGTTTAGGGTTTAGATTAGGTTTAGGCTAAGGATTTGGGTTAGAGTTAGGGTTAGGGGTTAGTGTTTCAGTTAGGTTTAGGATAGGGTTGTACTTAGGGTCAAGTTTAGGGTTACGGTAAGAATTAGAGTTACGGTTACAGTTAAGGTGAGGATTTTGGGTAAGTGTTAGGACTAGGGTTAGGGTTAGGGCTAGGGTTAGGGTTAGAGTTAGGGTTAGGGGTTAGGGTTAGGTTTAAGTTTATGATAGGCTTAAAGTTATGTTAAGGTTAGGTTAGTGTTAGGGTCAGTGTTAGGATTAGGATTGGGTTCAGGGCGAGGGTTAGGGTCAGAGATATACTTAGGGTTATGTTTAGGGTCACAAGTGGGCCAAGGTTAAGGTTAGGGTTAAAGTTAGGGTTAGCTTTAGGTTAGGGATAGGGTGAAGTTTAAGATAGGTTGAGGGTTAGGGTTATGGCTAAGGTTTGGGTTTGTTTTTAGGTTAGTGTTAAGGTTGTGTTTCGGGTTAGAGCTAAGTTTCCGGGTTTTGTTTAGTTTTCGGGTTAGGGTTAGATTTTAGGTTAGAGTTAGGTATAACAGTTAGGGTTACGATTTGTGTTAGGCATTGTGGTTGGGGTGAGGGTTAGATTTAGGGTTAGGGTTGGGTAGGTTTAGGATTATGGTTAGGGTAAGGTGTCAGGGGTTAGAGGTGTAGTTTAGGGTTAGGGTTTGGGTGAGGGTACTGGTTAGGCATTGTGGTTCCGGTCATGGTTAGGTTTAGTTTAGGGTTAGGGTTAGGGTTAGGTTTCTAATTAGTTTTCGGGTTAGAGTTAGAGTTAGGGTTAATGTTTGGGTTAGGCTTTTGTCTTAGGGGTTAGGGTTTGGGTTAGGGATAGTGTTATCGTTAGGGCTTAGGGGTTTCAGGTTAGTGTTCTGCTTAGGGCTAGGGTTAGCATTAGGGTTAGGGTTGAAGGATACTGTTAGGAGTTAGAGTGAGGGTTACGGCGGTTAGTTTCACAGCTAAGGTGAGGGTTTAGGGTAAGTGTTATGATTAGCGTTAGAGTTAGAGTTAGGTTTAGGTTCAGGGTTAGGGTTCGGTGTAGGATAAGAGTTAGCTTTATGTCCAGGTTTAAGATTAGAGTTAGTGTTCTATTTAGGGTCAAGGTTAGAATTAGGGTTAGGATTAGGATTCCGTTTAGGTTTAGTTTCAGAGCTGTTGAAAGGGTTAAATTTAGGGTTACAGAGGGACTAGCGTTGTGGTTAGGGTTAGGTTTAAGGTAAGGGTTTGGGTTGGGTTTAGGTTAAAGGTTAGGGTTAGGGTTTGGATGAAGTTTAGGTTAGGGTTAAGGTTATTTTTATGGTTAGGGCTAGAGTTTGGGTTTGTGTTCAGGTTAGTGTTAAGGTTAGGTTTAGGGTTCGGTTAGGGCTAGGGGTTATGTTTAGGGTTAGCGTTAGGTTTAGGTTTAGGGGTAGTGTGAAGTTTAGGTTAAGGGCGAAAGTGAGAAATAGGTTGACGAGTATAGATAGTGTTAGACGTTAAGTTTAGGGTGTTAGGGTTAGGTTCATGGTTAGGGTAGGGTTGAGTTTCGGGTTAATATTAGGATTAGGGTTAGATTAGGGTTACTGTTCGTATTAGGGTTAGGTTTAGGGAAAAGTTTGGAGATAGCATTATGTTTAGGGTTGGGGATACGGTTAAGGGTTAGGGAGAGGGTTAGGGTTAGGTTGACACTTCAGGTGAGGGTTATGGTAACTGTTATGGTTAGGGTTAGAGTTGGAGTTAGGCTTAGGTTTAGGGTGAAGTTTCCGTTAATAGTCAGGGTTAGGGTTAAGGTTAGATTAGGGTTAAGGTTAGTGTTAGAGATCGGTATAGGTTTAGGCTTAGGGTTTGGGCAAGGTTAGGGTTAAGGCTAGGTTTACGGTAAATGGTAGGGCTAGCTTAGGGTTAGGGTTAGGTTTAGAGTAAGAATTAGTGCTAGGAATTAGGGTTAGGGTTAGGGTCAGGTTTAGAGTTATTGTTAGGTTAAGGGTTAAGTTTAAGGTAGAGTTAAGCTTAGGGTTAAGTTTAGGGTTAGAGGAAGAGTCAAGTTTAGAGTTATTGTTAGGTTTAGGGTTAAGTTGAAGGCAGAGTTAAGGTTAGGGTTAAGTTTCGGGTTAGAGGAAGAGTCAGGTTTAGGTAAGTGTTAGGGCTAGGGTGAGGGATAGCGTTAGGGTTAGGAAAAGGTTTAGGGGATCGTGTGAGTGTTAGTGTTAGGTTCACAATTAAGCTGATGTTCTACGGTGTTACGGTTAGGGGTAGGGTTAGGGTTAGGTTTAGGTTTAGGCCTAGAGTTAGGGGATTGTTTAGCGTTTGGTTTAGTTTTAGGCTTAGGGTTAGGCTTAGCTTTTGGGTAAAATTAGGTCGAGGATGAGGGTTAGGGTAAGGGTTAGGGTTTGGTGTTTGAGTTAAGGTTAGGGGTAGCTTTAGGGGTAGGTTTAGTGTTAGGGTTAGGTTTAGGTGTTTGGGTAAATATTAGGGTCAGGTATAGGGTTAGGTTTAGGGTTAGGGTTAGGTTTCGGTTTCGGGTTAGGTTTAGGGTGAAGTTGAAGTTAAGGGTGAGAGTTGAGCTTAAGGTTAGAGTTAGTGGTTAGGGTTAGGGTTAAGTTTAGGATGAAGTGTAGGGTTAAGGTTGGGTTTAGATTTAGGGTTAGGTTAAGTGTTAGGGTTAAGTCATGTTAAGTTTAGGACTAGGTGAAGGTTAGGGATAGGGTTAGGTTAAGGTTTGGGGTTAGGTTTTGATGTTAGGGTGAGGGTTATTGCTGGGTTTCCATTTAAGCGGAGTGTGTAGGGTAAGTTTTAGCGTTAGGAATAGGGTTAGAGTTCGATTTGGGGTCAGGGTTAGAGTTAAGTTTAGGGTTAGGTTTACGGTTAGGTTTAGGGCTAGGGTCAGGGTTGGGGGAGATTTAGTGTTATGTTTAGTTTTAGGGTTAGTGTTAGGGGTAAGTTTATGTTAAGCGTGAGGTTTAGGGTTGCGGTTAGGGTTCAGGTTCAGGTCAGGGTTAGGGTTAGCTTTAGGTTGAGGTTTAGGGTTATGTGTAGTATTAGTGTTAATTTTGGTTAGGGTTACGGTTTGAATGAAGTTAGGGTAGGTTTAGGGTTATGGTTAGCGTGAAATTTTGCTTAAGGGTGAGGGTTCGGCTTAGGATTAGGGTTTGAGTTAGGGTTACTGGTTAAGGTTATGTTTAGGGTTTAGATTAGGTTTAGGCTAAGGATTTGGGTTAGAGTTAGGGTTAGGGGTTAGTGTTTCAGTTAGGTTTAGGATAGGGTTGTACTTAGGGTCAAGTTTAGGGTTACGGTAAGAATTAGAGTTACGGTTACAGTTAAGGTGAGGATTTTGGGTAAGTGTTAGGACTAGGGTTAGGGTTAGGGCTAGGGTTAGGGTTAGAGTTAGGGTTAGGGGTTAGGGTTAGGTTTAAGTTTATGATAGGCTTAAAGTTATGTTAAGGTTAGGTTAGTGTTAGGGTCAGTGTTAGGATTAGGATTGGGTTCAGGGCGAGGGTTAGGGTCAGAGATATACTTAGGGTTATGTTTAGGGTCACAAGTGGGCCAAGGTTAAGGTTAGGGTTAAAGTTAGGGTTAGCTTTAGGTTAGGGATAGGGTGAAGTTTAAGATAGGTTGAGGGTTAGGGTTATGGCTAAGGTTTGGGTTTGTTTTTAGGTTAGTGTTAAGGTTGTGTTTCGGGTTAGAGCTAAGTTTCCGGGTTTTGTTTAGTTTTCGGGTTAGGGTTAGATTTTAGGTTAGAGTTAGGTATAACAGTTAGGGTTACGATTTGTGTTAGGCATTGTGGTTGGGGTGAGGGTTAGATTTAGGGTTAGGGTTGGGTAGGTTTAGGATTATGGTTAGGGTAAGGTGTCAGGGGTTAGAGGTGTAGTTTAGGGTTAGGGTTTGGGTGAGGGTACTGGTTAGGCATTGTGGTTCCGGTCATGGTTAGGTTTAGTTTAGGGTTAGGGTTAGGGTTAGGTTTCTAATTAGTTTTCGGGTTAGAGTTAGAGTTAGGGTTAATGTTTGGGTTAGGCTTTTGTCTTAGGGGTTAGGGTTTGGGTTAGGGATAGTGTTATCGTTAGGGCTTAGGGGTTTCAGGTTAGTGTTCTGCTTAGGGCTAGGGTTAGCATTAGGGTTAGGGTTGAAGGATACTGTTAGGAGTTAGAGTGAGGGTTACGGCGGTTAGTTTCACAGCTAAGGTGAGGGTTTAGGGTAAGTGTTATGATTAGCGTTAGAGTTAGAGTTAGGTTTAGGTTCAGGGTTAGGGTTCGGTGTAGGATAAGAGTTAGCTTTATGTCCAGGTTTAAGATTAGAGTTAGTGTTCTATTTAGGGTCAAGGTTAGAATTAGGGTTAGGATTAGGATTCCGTTTAGGTTTAGTTTCAGAGCTGTTGAAAGGGTTAAATTTAGGGTTACAGAGGGACTAGCGTTGTGGTTAGGGTTAGGTTTAAGGTAAGGGTTTGGGTTGGGTTTAGGTTAAAGGTTAGGGTTAGGGTTTGGATGAAGTTTAGGTTAGGGTTAAGGTTATTTTTATGGTTAGGGCTAGAGTTTGGGTTTGTGTTCAGGTTAGTGTTAAGGTTAGGTTTAGGGTTCGGTTAGGGCTAGGGGTTATGTTTAGGGTTAGCGTTAGGTTTAGGTTTAGGGGTAGTGTGAAGTTTAGGTTAAGGGCGAAAGTGAGAAATAGGTTGACGAGTATAGATAGTGTTAGACGTTAAGTTTAGGGTGTTAGGGTTAGGTTCATGGTTAGGGTAGGGTTGAGTTTCGGGTTAATATTAGGATTAGGGTTAGATTAGGGTTACTGTTCGTATTAGGGTTAGGTTTAGGGAAAAGTTTGGAGATAGCATTATGTTTAGGGTTGGGGATACGGTTAAGGGTTAGGGAGAGGGTTAGGGTTAGGTTGACACTTCAGGTGAGGGTTATGGTAACTGTTATGGTTAGGGTTACAGTTGGAGTTAGGCTTAGGTTTAGGGTGAAATTTCCGTTAATAGTCAGGGTTAGGGTTAAGGTTAGATTAGGGTTAAGGTTAGTGTTAGAGATCGGTATAGGTTTAGGCTTAGGGTTTGGGCAAGGTTAGGGTTAAGGCTAGGTTTACGGTAAATGGTAGGGCTAGCTTAGGGTTAGGGTTAGGTTTAGAGTAAGAATTAGTGCTAGGAATTAGGGTTAGGGTTAGGGTCAGGTTTAGAGTTATTGTTAGGTTAAGGGTTAAGTTTAAGGTAGAGTTAAGCTTAGGGTTAAGTTTAGGGTTAGAGGAAGAGTCAAGTTTAGAGTTATTGTTAGGTTTAGGGTTAAGTTGAAGGCAGAGTTAAGGTTAGGGTTAAGTTTCGGGTTAGAGGAAGAGTCAGGTTTAGGTAAGTGTTAGGGCTAGGGTGAGGGATAGCGTTAGGGTTAGGAAAAGGGTTAGGGGATCGTGTGAGTGTTAGTGTTAGGTTCACAATTAAGCTGATGTTCTACGGTGTTACGGTTAGGGGTAGGGTTAGGGTTAGGTTTAGGTTTAGGCCTAGAGTTAGGGGATTGTTTAGCGTTTGGTTTAGTTTTAGGCTTAGGGTTAGGCTTAGCTTTTGGGTAAAATTAGGTCGAGGATGAGGGTTAGGGTAAGGGTTAGGGTTTGGTGTTTGAGTTAAGGTTAGGGGTAGCTTTAGGGGTAGGTTTAGTGTTAGGGTTAGGTTTAGGTGTTTGGGTAAATATTAGGGTCAGGTATAGGGTTAGGTTTAGGGTTAGGGTTAGGTTTCGGTTTCGGGTTAGGTTTAGGGTGAAGTTGAAGTTAAGGGTGAGAGTTGAGCTTAAGGTTAGAGTTAGTGGTTAGGGTTAGGGTTAAGTTTAGGATGAAGTGTAGGGTTAAGGTTGGGTTTAGATTTAGGGTTAGGTTAAGTGTTAGGGTTAAGTCATGTTAAGTTTAGGACTAGGTGAAGGTTAGGGATAGGGTTAGGTTAAGGTTTGGGGTTAGGTTTTGATGTTAGGGTGAGGGTTATTGCTGGGTTTCCATTTAAGCGGAGTGTGTAGGGTAAGTTTTAGCGTTAGGAATAGGGTTAGAGTTCGATTTGGGGTCAGGGTTAGAGTTAAGTTTAGGGTTAGGTTTACGGTTAGGTTTAGGGCTAGGGTCAGGGTTGGGGGAGATTTAGTGTTATGTTTAGTTTTAGGGTTAGTGTTAGGGGGAAGTTTATGTTAAGCGTGAGGTTTAGGGTTGCGGTTAGGGTTCAGGTTCAGGTCAGGGTTAGGGTTAGCTTTAGGTTGAGGTTTAGGGTTATGTGTAGTATTAGTGTTAATTTTGGTTAGGGTTACGGTTTGAATGAAGTTAGGGTAGGTTTAGGGTTATGGTTAGCGTGAAATTTTGCTTAAGGGTGAGGGTTCGGCTTAGGATTAGGGTTTGAGTTAGGGTTACTGGTTAAGGTTATGTTTAGGGTTTAGATTAGGTTTAGGCTAAGGATTTGGGTTAGAGTTAGGGTTAGGGGTTAGTGTTTCAGTTAGGTTTAGGATAGGGTTGTACTTAGGGTCAAGTTTAGGGTTACGGTAAGAATTAGAGTTACGGTTACAGTTAAGGTGAGGATTTTGGGTAAGTGTTAGGACTAGGGTTAGGGTTAGGGCTAGGGTTAGGGTTAGAGTTAGGGTTAGGGGTTAGGGTTAGGTTTAAGTTTATGATAGGCTTAAAGTTATGTTAAGGTTAGGTTAGTGTTAGGGTCAGTGTTAGGATTAGGATTGGGTTCAGGGCGAGGGTTAGGGTCAGAGATATACTTAGGGTTATGTTTAGGGTCACAAGTGGGCCAAGGTTAAGGTTAGGGTTAAAGTTAGGGTTAGCTTTAGGTTAGGGATAGGGTGAAGTTTAAGATAGGTTGAGGGTTAGGGTTATGGCTAAGGTTTGGGTTTGTTTTTAGGTTAGTGTTAAGGTTGTGTTTCGGGTTAGAGCTAAGTTTCCGGGTTTTGTTTAGTTTTCGGGTTAGGGTTAGATTTTAGGTTAGAGTTAGGTATAACAGTTAGGGTTACGATTTGTGTTAGGCATTGTGGTTGGGGTGAGGGTTAGATTTAGGGTTAGGGTTGGGTAGGTTTAGGATTATGGTTAGGGTAAGGTGTCAGGGGTTAGAGGTGTAGTTTAGGGTTAGGGTTTGGGTGAGGGTACTGGTTAGGCATTGTGGTTCCGGTCATGGTTAGGTTTAGTTTAGGGTTAGGGTTAGGGTTAGGTTTCTAATTAGTTTTCGGGTTAGAGTTAGAGTTAGGGTTAATGTTTGGGTTAGGCTTTTGTCTTAGGGGTTAGGGTTTGGGTTAGGGATAGTGTTATCGTTAGGGCTTAGGGGTTTCAGGTTAGTGTTCTGCTTAGGGCTAGGGTTAGCATTAGGGTTAGGGTTGAAGGATACTGTTAGGAGTTAGAGTGAGGGTTACGGCGGTTAGTTTCACAGCTAAGGTGAGGGTTTAGGGTAAGTGTTATGATTAGCGTTAGAGTTAGAGTTAGGTTTAGGTTCAGGGTTAGGGTTCGGTGTAGGATAAGAGTTAGCTTTATGTCCAGGTTTAAGATTAGAGTTAGTGTTCTATTTAGGGTCAAGGTTAGAATTAGGGTTAGGATTAGGATTCCGTTTAGGTTTAGTTTCAGAGCTGTTGAAAGGGTTAAATTTAGGGTTACAGAGGGACTAGCGTTGTGGTTAGGGTTAGGTTTAAGGTAAGGGTTTGGGTTGGGTTTAGGTTAAAGGTTAGGGTTAGGGTTTGGATGAAGTTTAGGTTAGGGTTAAGGTTATTTTTATGGTTAGGGCTAGAGTTTGGGTTTGTGTTCAGGTTAGTGTTAAGGTTAGGTTTAGGGTTCGGTTAGGGCTAGGGGTTATGTTTAGGGTTAGCGTTAGGTTTAGGTTTAGGGGTAGTGTGAAGTTTAGGTTAAGGGCGAAAGTGAGAAATAGGTTGACGAGTATAGATAGTGTTAGACGTTAAGTTTAGGGTGTTAGGGTTAGGTTCATGGTTAGGGTAGGGTTGAGTTTCGGGTTAATATTAGGATTAGGGTTAGATTAGGGTTACTGTTCGTATTAGGGTTAGGTTTAGGGAAAAGTTTGGAGATAGCATTATGTTTAGGGTTGGGGATACGGTTAAGGGTTAGGGAGAGGGTTAGGGTTAGGTTGACACTTCAGGTGAGGGTTATGGTAACTGTTATGGTTAGGGTTAGAGTTGGAGTTAGGCTTAGGTTTAGGGTGAAGTTTCCGTTAATAGTCAGGGTTAGGGTTAAGGTTAGATTAGGGTTAAGGTTAGTGTTAGAGATCGGTATAGGTTTAGGCTTAGGGTTTGGGCAAGGTTAGGGTTAAGGCTAGGTTTACGGTAAATGGTAGGGCTAGCTTAGGGTTAGGGTTAGGTTTAGAGTAAGAATTAGTGCTAGGAATTAGGGTTAGGGTTAGGGTCAGGTTTAGAGTTATTGTTAGGTTAAGGGTTAAGTTTAAGGTAGAGTTAAGCTTAGGGTTAAGTTTAGGGTTAGAGGAAGAGTCAAGTTTAGAGTTATTGTTAGGTTTAGGGTTAAGTTGAAGGCAGAGTTAAGGTTAGGGTTAAGTTTCGGGTTAGAGGAAGAGTCAGGTTTAGGTAAGTGTTAGGGCTAGGGTGAGGGATAGCGTTAGGGTTAGGAAAAGGGTTAGGGGATCGTGTGAGTGTTAGTGTTAGGTTCACAATTAAGCTGATGTTCTACGGTGTTACGGTTAGGGGTAGGGTTAGGGTTAGGTTTAGGTTTAGGCCTAGAGTTAGGGGATTGTTTAGCGTTTGGTTTAGTTTTAGGCTTAGGGTTAGGCTTAGCTTTTGGGTAAAATTAGGTCGAGGATGAGGGTTAGGGTAAGGGTTAGGGTTTGGTGTTTGAGTTAAGGTTAGGGGTAGCTTTAGGGGTAGGTTTAGTGTTAGGGTTAGGTTTAGGTGTTTGGGTAAATATTAGGGTCAGGTATAGGGTTAGGTTTAGGGTTAGGGTTAGGTTTCGGTTTCGGGTTAGGTTTAGGGTGAAGTTGAAGTTAAGGGTGAGAGTTGAGCTTAAGGTTAGAGTTAGTGGTTAGGGTTAGGGTTAAGTTTAGGATGAAGTGTAGGGTTAAGGTTGGGTTTAGATTTAGGGTTAGGTTAAGTGTTAGGGTTAAGTCATGTTAAGTTTAGGACTAGGTGAAGGTTAGGGATAGGGTTAGGTTAAGGTTTGGGGTTAGGTTTTGATGTTAGGGTGAGGGTTATTGCTGGGTTTCCATTTAAGCGGAGTGTGTAGGGTAAGTTTTAGCGTTAGGAATAGGGTTAGAGTTCGATTTGGGGTCAGGGTTAGAGTTAAGTTTAGGGTTAGGTTTACGGTTAGGTTTAGGGCTAGGGTCAGGGTTGGGGGAGATTTAGTGTTATGTTTAGTTTTAGGGTTAGTGTTAGGGGGAAGTTTATGTTAAGCGTGAGGTTTAGGGTTGCGGTTAGGGTTCAGGTTCAGGTCAGGGTTAGGGTTAGCTTTAGGTTGAGGTTTAGGGTTATGTGTAGTATTAGTGTTAATTTTGGTTAGGGTTACGGTTTGAATGAAGTTAGGGTAGGTTTAGGGTTATGGTTAGCGTGAAATTTTGCTTAAGGGTGAGGGTTCGGCTTAGGATTAGGGTTTGAGTTAGGGTTACTGGTTAAGGTTATGTTTAGGGTTTAGATTAGGTTTAGGCTAAGGATTTGGGTTAGAGTTAGGGTTAGGGGTTAGTGTTTCAGTTAGGTTTAGGATAGGGTTGTACTTAGGGTCAAGTTTAGGGTTACGGTAAGAATTAGAGTTACGGTTACAGTTAAGGTGAGGATTTTGGGTAAGTGTTAGGACTAGGGTTAGGGTTAGGGCTAGGGTTAGGGTTAGAGTTAGGGTTAGGGGTTAGGGTTAGGTTTAAGTTTATGATAGGCTTAAAGTTATGTTAAGGTTAGGTTAGTGTTAGGGTCAGTGTTAGGATTAGGATTGGGTTCAGGGCGAGGGTTAGGGTCAGAGATATACTTAGGGTTATGTTTAGGGTCACAAGTGGGCCAAGGTTAAGGTTAGGGTTAAAGTTAGGGTTAGCTTTAGGTTAGGGATAGGGTGAAGTTTAAGATAGGTTGAGGGTTAGGGTTATGGCTAAGGTTTGGGTTTGTTTTTAGGTTAGTGTTAAGGTTGTGTTTCGGGTTAGAGCTAAGTTTCCGGGTTTTGTTTAGTTTTCGGGTTAGGGTTAGATTTTAGGTTAGAGTTAGGTATAACAGTTAGGGTTACGATTTGTGTTAGGCATTGTGGTTGGGGTGAGGGTTAGATTTAGGGTTAGGGTTGGGTAGGTTTAGGATTATGGTTAGGGTAAGGTGTCAGGGGTTAGAGGTGTAGTTTAGGGTTAGGGTTTGGGTGAGGGTACTGGTTAGGCATTGTGGTTCCGGTCATGGTTAGGTTTAGTTTAGGGTTAGGGTTAGGGTTAGGTTTCTAATTAGTTTTCGGGTTAGAGTTAGAGTTAGGGTTAATGTTTGGGTTAGGCTTTTGTCTTAGGGGTTAGGGTTTGGGTTAGGGATAGTGTTATCGTTAGGGCTTAGGGGTTTCAGGTTAGTGTTCTGCTTAGGGCTAGGGTTAGCATTAGGGTTAGGGTTGAAGGATACTGTTAGGAGTTAGAGTGAGGGTTACGGCGGTTAGTTTCACAGCTAAGGTGAGGGTTTAGGGTAAGTGTTATGATTAGCGTTAGAGTTAGAGTTAGGTTTAGGTTCAGGGTTAGGGTTCGGTGTAGGATAAGAGTTAGCTTTATGTCCAGGTTTAAGATTAGAGTTAGTGTTCTATTTAGGGTCAAGGTTAGAATTAGGGTTAGGATTAGGATTCCGTTTAGGTTTAGTTTCAGAGCTGTTGAAAGGGTTAAATTTAGGGTTACAGAGGGACTAGCGTTGTGGTTAGGGTTAGGTTT
The DNA here is from genome assembly GCF_024166365.1 of Elephas maximus indicus. Taxonomy (NCBI): domain Eukaryota; kingdom Metazoa; phylum Chordata; class Mammalia; order Proboscidea; family Elephantidae; genus Elephas; species Elephas maximus. The sequence goes on along the minus strand of NW_026060247.1, from coordinate 52,492 downwards.
AAGGTAAGGGTTTGGGTTGGGTTTAGGTTAAAGGTTAGGGTTAGGGTTTGGATGAAGTTTAGGTTAGGGTTAAGGTTATTTTTATGGTTAGGGCTAGAGTTTGGGTTTGTGTTCAGGTTAGTGTTAAGGTTAGGTTTAGGGTTCGGTTAGGGCTAGGGGTTATGTTTAGGGTTAGCGTTAGGTTTAGGTTTAGGGGTAGTGTGAAGTTTAGGTTAAGGGCGAAAGTGAGAAATAGGTTGACGAGTATAGATAGTGTTAGACGTTAAGTTTAGGGTGTTAGGGTTAGGTTCATGGTTAGGGTAGGGTTGAGTTTCGGGTTAATATTAGGATTAGGGTTAGATTAGGGTTACTGTTCGTATTAGGGTTAGGTTTAGGGAAAAGTTTGGAGATAGCATTATGTTTAGGGTTGGGGATACGGTTAAGGGTTAGGGAGAGGGTTAGGGTTAGGTTGACACTTCAGGTGAGGGTTATGGTAACTGTTATGGTTAGGGTTAGAGTTGGAGTTAGGCTTAGGTTTAGGGTGAAGTTTCCGTTAATAGTCAGGGTTAGGGTTAAGGTTAGATTAGGGTTAAGGTTAGTGTTAGAGATCGGTATAGGTTTAGGCTTAGGGTTTGGGCAAGGTTAGGGTTAAGGCTAGGTTTACGGTAAATGGTAGGGCTAGCTTAGGGTTAGGGTTAGGTTTAGAGTAAGAATTAGTGCTAGGAATTAGGGTTAGGGTTAGGGTCAGGTTTAGAGTTATTGTTAGGTTAAGGGTTAAGTTTAAGGTAGAGTTAAGCTTAGGGTTAAGTTTAGGGTTAGAGGAAGAGTCAAGTTTAGAGTTATTGTTAGGTTTAGGGTTAAGTTGAAGGCAGAGTTAAGGTTAGGGTTAAGTTTCGGGTTAGAGGAAGAGTCAGGTTTAGGTAAGTGTTAGGGCTAGGGTGAGGGATAGCGTTAGGGTTAGGAAAAGGGTTAGGGGATCGTGTGAGTGTTAGTGTTAGGTTCACAATTAAGCTGATGTTCTACGGTGTTACGGTTAGGGGTAGGGTTAGGGTTAGGTTTAGGTTTAGGCCTAGAGTTAGGGGATTGTTTAGCGTTTGGTTTAGTTTTAGGCTTAGGGTTAGGCTTAGCTTTTGGGTAAAATTAGGTCGAGGATGAGGGTTAGGGTAAGGGTTAGGGTTTGGTGTTTGAGTTAAGGTTAGGGGTAGCTTTAGGGGTAGGTTTAGTGTTAGGGTTAGGTTTAGGTGTTTGGGTAAATATTAGGGTCAGGTATAGGGTTAGGTTTAGGGTTAGGGTTAGGTTTCGGTTTCGGGTTAGGTTTAGGGTGAAGTTGAAGTTAAGGGTGAGAGTTGAGCTGAGGGTTAGAGTTAGTGGTTAGGGTTAGGGTTAAGTTTAGGATGAAGTTTAGGGTTAAGGTTAGGTTTAGATTTAGGGTTAGGTTAAGTGTTAGGGTTAAGTCATGTTAAGTTTAGGACTAGGTGAAGGTTAGGGATAGGGTTAGGTTAAGGTTTGGGGTTAGGTTTGGATTTTAGGGTGAGGGTTATTGCTGGGTTTCCATTTAAGCTGAGTGTGTAGGGTAAGTTTTAGCGTTAGGAATAGGGTTAGAGTTAGATTTGGGGTCAGGGTTAGAGTTAAGTTTCGGCTTAGGTTTATGGTTAGGTTTAGGGCTAGGGTCAGGGTTGGGGGAGATTTAGTGTTACGTTTAGTTTTAGGGTTAGTGTTAGGGTGAAGTTGATGTTAAGCATGAGGTTTAGGGTTACGGTTAGGGTTCAGGTTCAGGTCAGGGTTAGGGTTAGGTTTAGGTTGAGGTTTAGGGTTATGTTTAGTATTAGTGTTAATTTTGGTTAGGGTTAGGGTTTGAATGAAGTTAGGCTAGGTTTAGGGTTATGGTTAGTGTGAAATTTTGCTTAAGGGTGAGGGTTCGGCTTAGGGTTAGGGTTTGAGTTATGGTTACTGGTTAAGGTTATGTTTAAGGTTTCGAATAGGTTTAGGCTAAGGATTTGGGTTAGAGTTAGGGTTAGGGGTTAGTGTTTCAGTTAGGTTTAGGATAGGGTTGTACTTAGGGTGAAGTTTAGGGTCACGGTAAGAATTAGAGTTCCGATTACAGTTAAGGTGAGGGTTTTGGGTAATTCTTAGGATTAGGGTTAGGGTTAGGGCTAGGGTTAGGGTTAGACCTAGGGTTAGGGGTTAGGGTTAGGTTTAAGTTTATGATAGGCTTAAAGTTAGGTTAAGGTTAGGTTAGTTTTAGGGTCAGTGTTAGGATTAGGATTAGGTTTAGGGAGAGGATTAGGGTCAGAGATATACTAAGGGTTATGTTTAGGGTCACAAGTGGGCCAAGGTTAAGGTTAGGGTTAAAGTTAGGGTTAGCTTTAGGTTAAGGATAGGGTGAAGTTTAAGATAGGTTGAGGGTTAGGGTGATGGCTAAGGATTGGGTTTGTTTTTAGGTTAGTGTTAAGGTTTTGTTTAGGGTTAGAGCTAAGTTTACGGGTTTTGTTTACCTTTAGGGTTAGGGTTAGATTTTAGGTTAGAGTTAGGTATAACAGTTAGGGTTACGATTTGTGTTAGGCATTGTGGTTGAGGTGAGGGTTAGATTTAGGGTTAGGGTTGGGTAGGTTTAGGATTATGGTTCTGGTAAGGTGTCAGGGGTTAGAGGTGTAGTTTAGGGTTAGGGTTTGGGTAAAGGTACTGGTTAGGCATTGTGGTTCCGGTCACAGTTAGGTTTAATTTAGGGTTAGGGTTAGGTTTCTAATTAGTTTTCAGGTTAGAGTTAGAGTTAGGGTTAATGTTTGGGTTAGGCTTTTGTCTTAGGGATTAGGGTTTGGGTTAGGGTTAGTGTTATCGTTAGGGCTTAGGTGCTTCAGGTTAGTGTTCTGCTTAGGGCTAGGGTTAGCATTAGATTTAGGGTTGAAGGATACTGTTAGGAGTTAGAGTGAGGTTTACGGTTAGTTTTACAGCCAAGGTGAGGGTTTAGGGTAAGTGTTATGATTAGGGTTAGAGTTAGATTTAGGTTTAGGTTCAGGGTTAGGGCTAGGTGTAGGATAAGAGTTAGCTTTATGTCCAGGTTTAGGATTAGAGTTAGTGTTCCATTTAGGGTCAAGGTTAGAATTACGGTTACGATTAGGATTATGATTAGGTTTAGTTTCAGAGCTGTTGTAAGGGTTAAATTTAGGGTTACAGAGGGACTAGCGTTATGGTTAGGGTTAGGTTTAAGGTAAGGGTTTGGGTTGGGTTTAGGTTGAAGGTTAGGGTTAGGGTTTGAATGAAGTTTAGGTTAAGGTTAAGGTTATTTTTATGGTTAGGGCTAGAGTTTGGGTTTGTGTTCAGGTTAGTGTTAAGGTTAGGTTTAGGGTTCGGTTAGGGTTAGGGGTTATGTTTAGGGTTAGCATAAGGTTTAGGTTTAGGGTTAGTGTGAAGTTTAGGTTAAGGGCGAAAGTGAGAAATAGGTTTAGGAGTATAGATAGTGTTAGACGTTAAGTTTAGGGTGTTAGGGTTAGGTTTATGGTTAGGGTAGGGTTGAATTTAGGCTTAATATTAGGATTAGGGTTAGATTAGTGTTACTGTACGTATTAGGGTTAGGTTTAGGGATAAGTTTGGAGATAGCATTATGTGTAGGGTTGGGGATACGGTTAAGGGTTAGGGAGAGGGTTAGGGTTAGGTTTACACTTAAGGTGAGGGTTATGGTAATTGTTATGGTTAGGGTTAGAGTTGGAGTTAGGTTCAGGTTTAGGGTGAAGTTTCCGTTAATAGTCAGGGTTAGGGTTAAGGTTAGATTAGGGTTAAGGTTAGTGTTAGAGATCGGTATAGGTTTAGGCTCAGGTTTTGGGCAAGGTTAGGGTTAAGGCTAGGTTTACGGTAAATGGTAGGGCTAGGTTAGGGTTGTTAGGGTTAGGTTTAGAGTAAGAATTAGTGCTAGGAATTAGGGTTAGGGTTAGGGTCAGGTTTAGAGTTATTGTTAGGTTAAGGGTTAAGTTTAAGGTAGAGTTAAGGTTAGGGTTAATTTCAGGGTTAGAGGAAGAGTCAGGTTTAGAGTTATTATTAGGTTTAGGGTTAAGTTGAAGGCAGAGTTAAGGTTAGGGTTAAGTTTAGGGTTAGAGGAAGAGTCAGGTTTAGGTAAGTGTTAGGGCTAGGATGAGGGATAGCGTTAGGGTTAGGAAAAGGGTTAGGGGATCGTGTGAGTGTTAGTGTTAGGTTCACATTTAAGCTGATGTTTTACGGTGTTACGGTTAGGGGTAGGGTTAGGGTTAGGTTTCGGGTTAGGCCTAGAGTTAGGGGATTGTTCAGGGTTTGGTTTAGTTTTAGGTTTAGGGTTAGGCTTAGGTTTTGGGTAAAATTAGGTCAAGGATGAGGGTCAGGGTAAGGGTTAGTGTTTGGTGTTTGAGTTAAGGTTAGGGGTAGCTTTAGGGGTAGGTTTAGTGTTAGGGTTAGGTTTAGGTGTTTGGGTAAATATTAGGGTCAGGTATAGGGTTAGGTTTAGGGTTAGGGTTAGGTTTTGGTTTAGGGTTAGGTTTAGGGTGAAGTTGAAGTTAAGGGTGAGAGTTGAGCTGAGGGTTAGAGTTAGTGGTTAGGGTAAGGGTTAAGTTTAGGATGAAGTTTAGGGTTAAGGTTAGGTTTAGATTTAGGGTTAGGTTAAGTGTTAGTGTTAAGTCATGTTAAGTTCAGGACTAGGTGAAGGTTAGGGATAGGGTTAGGTTAAGGTTTGGGGTTAGGTTTTGATTTTAGGGTGAGGGTTATTGCTGGGTTTCCATTTAAGCTGAGTGTGTAGGGTAAGTTTTAGCGTTAGGAATAGGGTTAGAGTTAGATTTGGGGTCAGGGTTAGAGTTAAGTTTCGGCTTAGGTTTATGGTTAGGTTTAGGGCTAGGGTCAGGGTTGGGGGAGATTTAGTGTTACGTTTAGTTTTAGGGTTAGTGTTAGGGGTAAGTTTATGTTAAGCGTGAGGTTTAGGGTTGCGGTTAGGGTTCAGGTTCAGGTCAGGGTTAGGGTTAGGTTTAGGTTGAGGTTTAGGGTTATGTTTAGTATTAGTGTTAATTTTGGTTAGGGTTACGGTTTGAATGAAGTTAGGGTAGGTTTAGGGTTATGGTTAGCGTGAAATTTTGCTTAAGGGTGAGGGTTCGGCTTAGGATTAGGGTTTGAGTTAGGGTTACTGGTTAAGGTTATGTTTAGGGTTTAGATTAGGTTTAGGCTAAGGATTTGGGTTAGAGTTAGGGTTAGGGGTTAGTGTTTCAGTTAGGTTTAGGATAGGGTTGTACTTAGGGTCAAGTGTAGGGTTACGGTAAGAATTAGAGTTACGGTTACAGTTAAGGTGAGGGTTTTGGGTAAGTGTTAGGACTAGGGTTAGGGTTAGGGCTAGGGTTAGGGTTAGGTTAGGGGTTAGGGTTAGGTTTAAGTTTATGATAGGCTTAAAGTTAGGTTAAGGTTAGGTTAGTGTTAGGGTCAGAGTTAGGATTAGGATTGGGTTCAGGGCGAGGGTTAGGGTCAGAGATATACTAAGGGTTATGTTTAGGGTCACAAGTGGGCCAAGGTTAAGGTTAGGGTTAAAGTTAGGGTTAGCTTTAGGTTAGGGATAGGGTGAAGTTTAAGATAGGTTGAGGGTTAGGGTTATGGCTAAGGTTTGGGTTTGTTTTTAGGTTAGTGTTAAGGTTGTGTTTAGGGTTAGAGCTAAGTTTCCGGGTTTTGTTTAGTTTTCGGGTTAGGGTTAGATTTTAGGTTAGTTAGGTATAACAGTTAGGGTTACGATTTGTGTTAGGCATTGTGGTTGGGGTGAGGGTTAGATTTAGGGTTAGGGTTGGGTAGGTTTAGGATTATGGTTATGGTAAGGTGTCAGGGGTTAGAGGTGTAGTTTAGGGTTAGGGTTTGGGTGAGGGTACTGGTTAGGCATTGTGGTTCCGGTCATGGTTAGGTTTAGTTTAGGGTTAGGGTTAGGGTTAGGTTTCTAATTAGTTTTCGGGTTAGAGTTAGAGTTAGGGTTAATGTTTGGGTTAGGCTTTTGTCTTAGGGGTTAGGGTTTGGGTTAGGGATAGTGTTATCGTTAGGGCTTAGGGGTTTCAGGTTAGTGTTCTGCTTAGGGCTAGGGTTAGCATTAGGGTTAGGGTTGAAGGATACTGTTAGGAGTTAGAGTGAGGGTTACGGCGGTTAGTTTCACAGCTAAGGTGAGGGTTTAGGGTAAGTGTTATGATTAGGGTTAGAGTTAGAGTTAGGTTTAGGTTCAGGGTTAGGGTTCGGTGTAGGATAAGAGTTAGCTTTATGTCCAGGTTTAGGATTAGACTTAGTGTTCTATTTAGGGTCAAGGTTAGAATTAGGGTTAGGTTTAGGATTACGTTTAGGTTTAGTTTCAGAGCTGTTGAAAGGGTTAAATTTAGGGTTACAGAGGGACTAGCGTTGTGGTTAGGGTTAGGTTTAAGGTAAGGGTTTGGGTTGGGTTTAGGTTAAAGGTTAGGGTTAGGGTTTGGATGAAGTTTAGGTTAGGGTTAAGGTTATTTTTATGGTTAGGGCTAGAGTTTGGGTTTGTGTTCAGGTTAGTGTTAAGATTAGGTTTAGGGTTCGGTTAGGGTTAGGGCTTATGTTTAGGGTTAGCGTTAGGTTTAGGTTTAGGGTTAGTGTGAAGTTTAGGTTAAGGGCGAAAGTGAGAAATATGTTGAGGAGTATAGATAGTGTTAGACGTTAAGTTTAGGGTGTTAGGGTTATGTTCATGGTTAGGGTAGGGTTGAGTTTCGGGTTAATATTAGGATTAGGGTTAGATTAGGGTTACTGTTCGTATTCGGGTTAGGTTTAGGGATAAGTTTGGAGGTAGCATTATGTTTAGAGTTGGGGATACGGTTAAGGCTTAGGGAGAGGGTTAGGGTTAGGTTGACACTTCAGGTGAGGGTTATGGTAAATGTTATGGTTAGGGTTAGAGTTGGAGTTAGGCTTAGGTTTAGGGTGAAGTTTCCGTTAATAGTCAGGGTTAGGGTTAAGGTTAGATTAGGGTTAAGGTTAGTGTTAGAGATCGGTATAGGTTTAGGCTTAGGGTTTGGGCAAGGTTAGGGTTAAGGCTAGGTTTACGGTAAATGGTAGGGCTAGTTTAGGGTTAGGGTTAGGGTTAGAGTAAGAATTAGTGCTAGGAATTAGGGTTAGGGTTAGGGTCAGGTTTAGAGTTATTGTTAGGTTAAGGGTTAAGTTTAAGGTAGAGTTAAGCTTAGGGTTAAGTTTAGGGTTAGAGGAAGAGTCAGGTTTAGAGTTATTGTTAGGTTTATGGTTAAGTTGAAGGCATAGTTAATGTTAGGGTTAAGTTTAGGGTTAGAGGAAGAGTCAGGTTTAGGTAAGTGTTAGGGCTAGGATGAGGGATAGCGTTAGGGTTAGGAAAAGGGTTAGGGGATCGTGTGAGTGTTAGTGTTAGGTTCACATTTAAGCTGATGTTTTACGGTGTTACGGTTAGGGGTAGGGTTAGGGTTAGGTTTCGGGTTAGGCCTAGAGTTAGAGGATTGTTTAGCGTTTGGTTTAGTTTTAGGCTTAGGTTTAGGCTTAGCTTTTGGGTAAAATTAGGTCAAGGATGAGGGTTAGGGTAAGGGTTAGGGTTTGGTGTTTGAGTTAAGGTTAGGGGTAGCTTTAGGGGTAGCTTTAGGGGTAGGGTTAGGCTTAGGTGTTTGGGTAAATATTAGGGTCAGGTATAGGGTTAGGTTTAGGGTTAGGGTTAGGTTTAGATTTAGGGTTAGGTTAAGTGTTAGGGTTAAGTCATGTTAAGTTTAGGACTAGGTGAAGGTTAGGGATAGGTTTAGGTTAAGGTTTGGGGTTAGGTTTTGATTTTAGGGTTAGGGTTATTGCTGGGTTTCCATTTAAGCTGAGTGTGTAGGGTAAGTTTTAGCGTTAGGAATAGGTTTAGAGTTAGATTTGTGGTCAGGGTTAGAGTTAAGTTTCGGCTTAGGTTTATGGTTAGGTTTAGGGCTAGGGTCAGGGTTGGGGGAGATTTAGTGTTACGTTTAGTTTTAGGGTTAGTGTTAGGGTGAAGTTGATGTTAAGCATGAGGTTTAGGGTTACGGTTAGGGTTCAGGTTCAGGTCAGGGTTAGGGTTAGGTTTAGGTTGAGGTTTAGGGTTATGTTTAGTATTAGTGTTAATTTTGGTTAGGGTTAGGGTTTGAATGAAGTCAGGCTAGGTTTAGGGTTATGGTTAGTGTGAAATTTTGCTTAAGGGTGAGGGTTCGGCTTAGGGTTAGGGTTTGAGTTATGGTTACTGGTTAAGGTTATGTTTAAGGTTTCGAATAGGTTTAGGCTAAGGATTTGGGTTAGAGTTAGGGTTAGGGGTTAGTGTTTCAGTTAGGTTTAGGATAGAGTTGTACTTAGGGTGAAGTTTAGGGTCACGGTAAGAATTAGAGTTACGATTACAGTTAAGGTGAGGGTTTTGGGTAAGTGTTAGGATTAGGGTTAGGGTTAGGGCTAGGGTTAGGGTTAGACTTAGGGTTAGGGGTTAGGGTTAGGTTTAAGTTTATGATAGGCTTAAAGTTAGGTTAAGGTTAGGTTAGCTTTAGGTTCAGTGTTAGGATTAGGATTAGGTTTAGGGAGAGGATTAGGGTCAGAGATATACTAAGGGTTATGTTTAGGGTTACAAGTGGGCCAAGGTTAAGGTTAGGGTTAAAGTTAGGGTTAGCTTTAGGTTAAGGATAGGGTGAAGTTTAAGATAGGTTGAGGGTTAGGGTTATGGCTAAGGATTGGGTTTGTTTTTAGGTTAGTGTTAAGGTTTTGTTTAGGGTTAGAGCTAAGTTTACGGGTTTTGTTTAGCTTTAGGGTTAGGGTTAGATTTTAGGTAAGAGTTAGGTATAACAGTTAGGGTTACGATTTGTGTTAGGCATTGTGGTTGAGGTGAGGGTTAGATTTAGGGTTAGGGTTGGGTAGGTTTAGGATTATGGTTATGGTAAGGTGTCAGGGGTTAGAGGTGTAGTTTAGGGTTAGGGTTTGGGTAAAGGTACTGGTTAGGCATTGTGGTTCCGGTCACGGTTAAGTTTAGTTTAGGGTTAGGTTTCTAATTAGTTTTCAGGTTAGAGTTAGAATTAGGGTTAATGTTGGGGTTAGGCTTTTGTCTTAGGGATTAGGGTTTGGGTTAGGGTTAGTGTTATCGTTAGGGCTTAGGTGCTTCAGGTTAGTGTTCTGCTTAGGGCTAGGGTTAGCATTAGATTTAGGGTTGAAGGATACTGTTAGGAGTTAGAGTGAGGTTTACGGTTAGTTTTACAGCCAAGGTGAGGGTTTAGGGTAAGTGTTATGATTAGGGTTAGAGTTAGAGTTAGGTTTAGGTTCAGGGTTAGGGTTCGGTGTAGGATAAGAGTTAGCTTTATGTCCAGGTTTAGGATTAGAGTTAGTGTTCTATTTAGGGTCAAGGTTAGAATTAGGGTTAGGATTAGGATTATGATTAGGTTTAGTTTCAGAGCTGTTGTAAGGGTTAAATTTAGGGTTACAGAGGGACTAGCGTTATGGTTAGGGTTAGGTTTAAGGTAAGGGTTTGGGTTGGGTTTAGGTTGAAGGTTAGGGTTAGGGTTTGGATGAAGTTTAGGTTAGGGTTAAGGTTATTTTTATGGTTAGGGCTAGAGTTTGGGTTTGTGTTCAGGTTAGTGTTAAGGTTAGGTTTAGGGTTCGGATAGGGTTAGGGGTTATGTTTAGGGTTAGCGTTAGGTTTAGGTTTAGGGTTAGTGTGAAGTTTAGGTTAAGGGCGAAAGTGAGAAATAGGTTTAGTAGTATAGATAGTGTTAGACGTTAAGTTTAGGGTGTTAGGGTTAGGTTTATGGTTAGGGTAGGGTTGAGTTTAGGCTTAATATTAGGATTAGGGTTGGATTAGGGTTACTGTTCGTATTAGGGTTAGGTTTAGGGATAAGTTTGGAGATAGCATTATGTGTAGGGTTGGGGATACGGTTAAGGGTTAGGGAGAGGGTTAGGGTTAGGTTTACACTTAAGGTGAGGGTTATGGTAATTGTTATGGTTAGGGTTAGAGTTGGAGTTAGGCTTCGGTTTAGGGTGAAGTTTCCGTTAGTAGTCAGGGTTAGGGTTAAGGTTAGATTAGGGTTAAGGTTAGTGTTAGAGATCGGTATAGGTTTACGCTTAGGTTTTGGGCAAGGTTAGGGTTAAGGCTAGGTTCACGGTAAATGGTAGGGCTAGGTTAGGGTTGTTAGGGTTAGGTTTAGAGTAAGAATTAGTGCTAGGAATTAGGGTTAGGGTTAGGGTCAGGTTTAGAGTTATTGTTAGGTTAAGGGTTAAGTTTAAGGTAGAGTTAAGGTTAGGGTTAATTTCAGGGTTAGAGGAAGAGTCAGGTTTAGAGTTATTGTTAGGTTTAGGGTTAAGTTGAAGGCAGAGTTAAGGTTAGGGTTAAGTTTAGGTTTAGAGGAAGAGTCAGGTTTAGGTAAGTGTTAGGGCTAGGATGAGGGATAGCGTTAGGGTTAGGAAAAGGGTTAGGGGATCGTGTGAGTGTTAGTGTTAGGTTCACAATTAAGCTGATGTTTTACGGTGTTACGGTTAGGGGTAGGGTTAGGGTTAGGTTTCGGGTTAGGCCTAGAGTTAGGGGATTGTTTAGGGTTTGGTTTAGTTTTAGGTTTAGGGTTAGGCTTATGTTTTGGGTAAAATTAGGTCAAGGATGAGGGTCAGGGTAAGGGTTAGTGTTTGGTGTTTGAGTTAAGGTTAGGGGTAGTTTTAGGGGTAGGTTTAGTGTTAGGGTTAGGTTTAGGTGTTTGGGTAAATATTAGGGTCAGGTATAGGGTTAGGTTTAGGGTTAGGGTTAGGTTTTGGTTTAGGGTTAGGTTTAGGGTGAAGTTGAAGTTAAGGGTGAGAGTTGAGCTGAGGGTTAGAGTTAGTGGTTAGGGTAAGGGTTAAGTTTAGGATGAAGTTTAGGGTTAAGGTTAGGTTTAGATTTAGGGTTAGGTTAAGTGTTAGTGTTAAGTCATGTTAAGTTCAGGACTAGGTGAAGGTTAGGGATAGGGTTAGGTTAAGGTTTGGGGTTAGGTTTTGATTTTAGGGTGAGGGTTATTGCTGGGTTTCCATTTAAGCTGAGTGTGTAGGGTAAGTTTTAGCGTTAGGAATAGGGTTAGAGTTCGATTTGGGGTCAGGGTTAGAGTTAAGTTTCGGCTTAGGTTTATGGTTAGGTTTAGGGCTAGGGTCAGGGTTGGGGGAGATTTAGTGTTACGTTTAGTTTTAGGGTCAATTTGATGTTAAGCATGAGGTTTAGGGTTACGGTTAGGGTTCACGTTCAGGTCAGGGTTAGGGTTAGGTTTAGGTTGAGGTTTAGGGTTATGTTTAGTATTAGTGTTAATTTTGGTTAGGGTTAGGGTTTGAATGAAGTTAGGCTAGGTTTAGGGTTATGGTTAGTGTGAAATTTTGCTTAAGGGTGAGGGTTCGGGTTAGGGTTAGGGTTTGAGTTATGGTTACTGGTTAAGGTTATGTTTAAGGTTTCGAATAGGTTTAGGCTAAGGATTTGGGTTAGAGTTAGGGTTAGGGGTTAGTGTTTCAGTTAGGTTTAGGATAGGGTTGTACTTAGGGTGAAGTTTAGGGTCACGGTAAGAATTAGAGTTACGATTACAGTTAAGGTGAGGGTTTTGGGTAATTCTTAGGATTAGGGTTAGGGTTAGGGCTAGGGTTAGGGTTAGACTTAGGGTTAGGGGTTAGGGTTAGGTTTAAGTTTATGATAGGCTTAAAGTTAGGTTTAGGTTAGGTTAGTGTTAGGGTCAGAGTTAGGATTAGGATTGGGTTCAGGGCGAGGGTTAGGGTCAGAGATATACTAAGGGTTATGTTTAGGGTCACAAGTGGGCCAAGGTTAAGGTTAGGGTTAAAGTTAGGGTTAGCTTTAGGTTAGGGATAGGGTGAAGTTTAAGATAGGTTGAGGGTTAGGGTTATGGCTAAGGTTTGGGTTTGTTTTTACGTTAGTGTTAAGGTTGTGTTTAGGGTTAGAGCTAAGTTTCCGGGTTTTGTTTAGTTTTCGGGTTAGGGTTAGATTTTAGGTTAGTTAGGTATAACAGTTAGGGTTACAATTTGTGTTAGGCATTGTGGTTGGGGTGAGGGTTAGATTTAGGGTTAGGGTTGGGTAGGTTTAGGATTATGGTTATGGTAAGGTGTCAGGGGTTAGAGGTGTAGTTTAGGGTTAGGGTTTGGGTGAGGGTACTGGTTAGGCATTGTGGTTCCGGTCATGGTTAGGTTTAGTTTAGGGTTAGGGTTCGTTTTAGATTTCTAATTAGTTTTCGGGTTAGAGTTAGAGTTAGGGTTAATGTTTGGGTTAGGCTTTTGTCTTAGGGGTTAGGTTTTGGGTTAGGGATAGTGTTATCGTTAGGGCTTAGGGGTTTCAGGTTAGTGTTCTGCTTAGGGCTAGGGTTAGCATTAGGGTTAGGGTTGAAGGATACTGTTAGGAGTTAGAGTGAGGGTTACGGCGGTTAGTTTCACAGCTAAGGTGAGGGTTTAGGGTAAGTGTTATGATTAGGGTTAGAGTTAGAGTTAGGTTTAGGTTCAGGGTTAGGGTTCGGTGTAGGATAAGAGTTAGCTTTATGTCCAGGTTTAGGATTAGAGTTAGTGTTCTATTTAGGGTCAAGGTTAGAATTAGGGTTAGGATTAGGATTACGTTTAGGTTTAGTTTCAGAGCTGTTGTAAGGGTTAAATTTAGGGTTACAGAGGGACTAGCGTTGTGGTTAGGGTTAGGTTTAAGGTAAGGGTTTGGGTTGGGTTTAGGTTAAAGGTTAGGGTTAGGGTTTGGATGAAGTTTAGGTTAGGGTTAAGGTTATTTTTATGGTTAGGGCTAGAGTTTGGGTTTGTGTTCAGGTTAGTGTTAAGATTAGGTTTAGGGTTCGGTTAGGGTTAGGGCTTATGTTTAGGGTTAGCGTTAGGTTTAGGTTTAGGGTTAGTGTGAAGTTTAGGTTAAGGGCGAAAGTGAGAAATATGTTGAGGAGTATAGATAGTGTTAGACGTTAAGTTTAGGGTGTTAGGGTTATGTTCATGGTTAGGGTAGGGTTGAGTTTCGGGTTAATATTAGGATTAGGGTTAGATTAGGGTTACTGTTCGTATTCGGGTTAGGTTTAGGGATAAGTTTGGAGATTCCATTATGTTTAGGGTTGGGGATACGGTTAAGGGTTAGGGAGAGGGTTAGGGTTAGGTTGACACTTCAGGTGAGGGTTATGGTAATTGTTATGGTTAGGGTTAGAGTTGGAGTTAGGTTTAGGATTAGGGTGAAGTTTCCGTTAATAGTTAGGTTTAGGGTTAAGGTTAGATTAGGTTTAAGGTTAGTGTTAGAGATCGGTATAGGTTTAGGCTTAGGGTTTGGGCAAGGTTAGGGTTAAGGCTAGGTTTACGGTAAATGGTAGGGCTAGGTTAGGGTTAGGGTTAGGGTTAGAGTAAGAATTAGTGCTAGGAATTAGGGTTAGGGTTAGGGTCAGGTTTAGAGTTATTGTTAGGTTAAGGGTTAAGTTTAAGGTAGAGTTAAGCTTAGGGTTAAGTTTAGGGTTAGAGGAAGAGTCAGGTTTAGAGTTATTGTTAGGTTTAGGGTTAAGTTTAAGGCAGAGTTAAGGTTAGGGTTAAGTTCAGGGTTAGAGGAAGAGTCAGGTTTAGGTAAGTGTTAGGGCTAGGGTGAGGGATAGCGTTAGGGTTAGGAAAAGGGTTAGGGGATCGTGTGAGTGTTAGTGTTAGGTTCACAATTAAGCTGATGTTTTACGGTGTTACGGTTAGGGGTAGGGTTAGGGTTAGGTTTAGGTTTAGGCCTAGAGTTAGGGGAATGTTTAGCGTTTGGTTTAGTTTTAGGCTTAGGGTTAGGCTTAGCTTTTGGGTAAAATTAGGTCGAGGATGAGGGTTAGGGTAAGGGTTAGGGTTTGGTGTTTGAGTTAAGGTTAGGGGTAGCTTTAGGGGTAGCTTTAGGGGTAGGGTTAGGTTTAGGTGTTTGGGTAAATATTAGGGTCAGGTATAGGGTTAGGTTTAGGGTTAGGGTTAGGTTTCGGTTTCGGGTTAGGTTTAGGGTGAAGTTGAAGTTAAGGGTGAGAGTTGAGCTGAAGGTTAGAGTTAGTGGTTAGGGTTAGGGTTAAGTTTAGGATGAAGTGTAGGGTTAAGGTTAGGTTTAGATTTAGGATTAGGTTAAGTGTTAGGGTTAAGTCATGTTAAGTTTAGGACTAGGTGAAGGTTAGGGATAGGGTTAGGTTAAGGTTTGGGGTTAGGTTTTGATGTTAGGGTGAGGGTTATTGCTGGGTTTCCATTTAAGCGGAGTGTGTAGGGTAAGTTTTAGAGTTAGGAGTAGGGTTAGAGTTCGATTTAGGGTCATGGTTAGAGTTAAGTTTAGGGTTAGGTTTACGGTTAGGTTTAGGGCTAGGGTCAGGGTTGGGGGAGATTTAGTGTTATGTTTAGTTTTAGGGTTAATGTTAGGGGGAAGTTTATGTTAAGCGTGAGGTTTAGGGTTGTGGTTAGGGTTCAGGTTCAGGTCAGGGTTAGGGTTAGGTTTCGGTTGAGGTTTAGGGTTATGTTTAGTATTAGTGTTAATTTTGGTTAGGGTTAGGGTTTGAATGAAGTTAGGGTAAGTTTAGGGTTATGGTTAGTGTGAAATTTTGGTTAAGAGTGAGGGTTCGGCTTAGGGATAGGGTTTGAGTTATGGTTACTGGTTAAGGTTATGTTTAGGGTTTAGATTAGGTTTAGGCTAAGGATTTGGGTTAGAGTTAGGGTTAGGGGTTAGTGTTTCAGTTAGGTTTAGGATAGGGTTGTACTTAGGGTCAAGTTTAGGGTTACGGTAAGAATTAGAGTTACGGTTACAGTTAAGGTGAGGGTTTTGGGTAAGTGTTAGGATTAGGGTTAGGGTTAGGGCTAGGGTTAGGGTTAGAGTTAGGGTTAGGGGTTAGGGTTAGGTTTAAGTTTATGATAGGCTTAAAGTTAGGTTAAGGTTAGGTTAGTGTTAGGGTCAGTGTTAGGATTAGGATTGGGTTCAGGGCGAGGGTTAGGGTCAGAGATATACTTAGGGTTATGTTTAGGGTCACAAGTGGGCCAAGGTTAAGGTTAGGGTTAAAGTTAGGGTTAGCTTTAGGTTAGGGATAGGGTGAAGTTTAAGATAGGTTGAGGGTTAGGGTTATGGCTAAGGTTTGGGTTTGTTTTTAGGTTAGTGTTAAGGTTGTGTTTCGGGTTAGAGCTAAGTTTCCGGGTTTTGTTTAGTTTTCGGGTTAGGGTTAGATTTTAGGTTAGAGTTAGGTATAACAGTTAGGGTTACGATTTGTGTTAGGCATTGTGGTTGGGGTGAGGGTTAGATTTAGGGTTAGGGTTGGGTAGGTTTAGGACTATGGTTATGGTAAGGTGTCAGGGGTTAGAGGTGTAGTTTAGGGTTAGGGTTCGGGTGAGGGTACTGGTTAGGCATTGTGGTTCCGGTCATGGTTAGGTTTAGTTTAGGGTTAGGGTTAGGGTTAGGTTTCTAATTAGTTTTCGGGTTAGAGTTAGAGTTAGGGTTAATGTTTGGGTTAGGCTTTTGTCTTAGGGGTTAGGGTTTGGGTTAGGGATAGTGTTATCGTTAGGGCTTAGGGGTTTCAGGTTAGTGTTCTGCTTAGGGCTAGGGTTAGCATTAGGGTTAGGGTTGAAGGATACTGTTAGGAGTTAGAGTGAGGGTTACGGCGGTTAGTTTCACAGCTAAGGTGAGGGTTTAGGGTAAGTGTTATTATTAGGGTTAGAGTTAGAGTTAGGTTTAGGTTCAGGGTTAGGGTTCGGTGTAGGATAAGAGTTAGCTTTATGTCCAGGTTTAGGATTAGAGTTAGTGTTCTATTTAGGGTCAAGGTTAGAATTAGGGTTAGGATTAGGATTATGTTTAGGTTTAGTTTCAGAGCTGTTGTAAGGGTTAAATTTAGGGTTACAGAGGGACTAGCGTTGTGGTTAGGGTTAGGTTTAAGGTAAGGGTTTGGGTTCGGTTTAGGTTTAAGTTTAGGGTTAGGGTTTGCATGAAGTTTAGGTTAGGGTTAAGGTTATTTTTATGGTTAGGGCTAGAGTTTGGGTTTGTGTTCAGGTTAGTGTTAAGGTTAGGTTTTATGGTTCGGTTAGGGCTAGGGGTTATGATTAGGGTTAGCGTTAGGTTTAGGTTTAGGGGTAGTGTGAAGTTTAGGTTAAGGGCGAAAGTTAGAAATAGGTTGAGGAGTATAGATAGTGTTAGACGTTAAGTTTAGGGTGTTAGGGTTAGGTTTATGGTTGGGTAGGGTTGAGTTTCGGGTTAATATTAGGATTAGGGTTAGATTAGGGTTACTGTTCGTATTAGGGTTAGGTTTAGGGATAAGTTTGGAGGTAGCATTATGTTTAGGGTTGGGGATACGGTTAAGGGTTAGGGAGAGGGTTAGGGTTAGGTTGACTCTTCAGGTGAGGGTTATGGTAATTGTTATGGTTAGGGTTAGAGTTGGAGTTAGGCTTAAGTTTAGGGTGAAGTTTCCGTTAATAGTCAGGGTTAGGGTTAAGGTTAGATTAGGGTTAAGGTTAGTGTTAGAGATCGGTATAGGTTTAGGCTTAGGGTTTGGGCAAGGTTAGGGTTAAGGCTAGGTTTACGGTAAATGGTAGGGCTAGCTTAGGGTTAGGGTTAGAGTAAGAATTAGTGCTAGGAATTAGGGTTAGGATTAGGGTCAGGTTTAGAGTTATTGTTAGGTTAAGGGTTAAGTTTAAGGTAGAGTTAAGCTTAGGGTTAAGTTTAGGGTTAGAGGAAGAATCAGGTTTAGAGTTATTGTTAGGTTTATGGTTAAGTTGAAGGCAGAGTTAATGTTAGGGTTAAGTTTAGGGTTAGAGGAAGAGTCAGGTTTAGGTAAGTGTTAAGGCTAGGGTGAGGGATAGCGTTAGGGTTAGGAAAAGGGTTAGGGGATCGTGTGAGTGTTAGTGTTAGGTTCACAATTAAGCTGATGTTTTACGGTGTTACGGTTAGGGGTAGGGTTAGGGTTAGGTTTAGGTTTAGGCCTAGAGTTAGGGGATTCTTTAGCGTTTGGTTTAGTTTTAGGCTTAGGGTTAGGCTTAGCTTTTGGGTAAAATTAGGTCAAGGATGAGGGTTAGGGTAAGGGTTAGGGTTTGGTGTTTGAGTTAAGGTTAGGGGTAGCTTTAGGGGTAGCTTTAGGGGTAGGGTTAGGTTTAGGTGTTTGGGTAAATATTAGGGTCAGGTATAGGGTTAGGTTTAGGGTTAGGGTTAGGTTTAGATTTAGGGTTAGGTTAAGTGTTAGGGTTAAGTCATGTTAAGTTTAGGACTAGGTGAAGGTTAGGGATAGGTTTAGGTTAAGGTTTGGGGTTAGGTTTTGATTTTAGGGTGAGGGTTATTGCTGGGTTTCCATTTAAGCTGAGTGTGTAGGGTAAGTTTTAGCGTTAGGAATAGGTTTAGAGTTAGATTTGGGGTCAGGGTTAGAGTTAAGTTTCGGCTTAGGTTTATGGTTAGGTTTAGGGCTAGGGTCAGGGTTGGGGGAGATTTAGTGTTACATTTAGTTTTAGGGTTAGTGTTAGGGTGAAGTTGATGTTAAGCATGAGGTTTAGGGTTACGGTTAGGGTTCACGTTCAGGTCAGGGTTAGGGTTAGGTTTAGGTTGAGGTTTAGGGTTATGTTTAGTATTAGTGTTAATTTTGGTTAGGGTTAGGGTTTGAATGAAGTTAGGCTAGGTTTAGGGTTATGGTTAGTGTGAAATTTTGCTTAAGGGTGAGGGTTCGGCTTAGGGTTAGGGTTTGAGTTATGGTTACTGGTTAAGGTTATGTTTAAGGTTTCGAATAGGTTTAGGCTAAGGATTTGGGTTAGAGTTAGGGTTAGGGGTTAGTGTTTCAGTTAGGTTTAGGATAGGGTTGTACTTAGGGTGAAGTTTAGGGTCACGGTAAGAATTAGAGTTCCGATTACAGTTAAGGTGAGGGTTTTGGGTAATTCTTAGGATTAGGGTTAGGGTTAGGGCTAGGGTTAGGGTTTGAGTTAGGATTAGGGGTTAGGGTTAGGTTTAAGTTTATGATAGGCTTAAAGTTAGGTTAAGGTTAGGTTAGTTTTAGGGTCAGTGTTAGGATTAGGATTAGGTTTAGGGAGAGGATTAGGGTCAGAGATATACTAAGGGTTATGTTTAGGGTCACAAGTGGGCCAAGGTTAAGGTTAGGGTTAAAGTTAGGGTTAGCTTTAGGTTAAGGATAGGGTGAAGTTTAAGATAGGTTGAGGGTTAGGGTTATGGCTAAGGATTGGGTTTGTTTTTAGGTTAGTGTTAAGGTTTTATTTAGGGTTAGAGCTACGTTTACGGGTTTTGTTTAGCTTTAGGGTTAGGGTTAGATTTTAGGTTAGAGTTAGGTATAACAGTTAGGGTTACGATTTGTGTTAGGCATTGTGGTTGAGGTGAGGGTTAGATTTAGGGTTAGGGTTGGGTAGGTTTAGGATTATGGTTATGGTAAGGTGTCAGGGGTTAGAGGTGTAGTTTAGGGTTAGGGTTTGGGTAAAGGTACTGGTTAGGCATTGTGGTTCCGGTCACGGTTAGGTTTAGTTTAGGGTTAGGGTTAGGTTTCTAATTAGTTTTCAGGTTAGAGTTCGAATTAGGGTTAATGTTGGGGTTAGGCTTTTGTCTTAGGGATTAGGGTTTGGGTTAGGGTTAGTGTTATCGTTAGGGCTTAGGTGCTTCAGGTTAGTGTTCTGCTTAGGGCTAGGGTTAGCATTAGATTTAGGGTTGAAGGATACTGTTAGGAGTTAGAGTGAGGTTTACGGTTAGTTTTACAGCCAAGGTGAGGGTTTAGGGTAAGTGTTATGATTAGGGTTAGAGTTAGAGTTAGGTTTAGGTTCAGGGTTAGGGTTAGGTGTAGGATAAGAGTTAGCTTTATGTCCAGGTTTAGGATTAGAGTTAGTGTTCCATTTAGGGTCAAGGTTAGAATTAGGGTTAGGATTAGGATTATGATTAGGTTTAGTTTCAGAGCTGTTGTAAGGGTTAAATTTAGGGTTACAGAGGGACTAGCGTTATGGTTAGGGTTAGGTTTAAGGTAAGGATTTGGGTTGGGTTTAGGTTGAAGGTTAGGGTTAGGGTTTGGATGAAGTTTAGGTTAGGGTTAAGGTTATTTTATGGTTAGGGCTAGAGTTTGGGTTTGTGTTCAGGTTAGTGTTAAGGTTAGGTTTAGGGTTCGGATAGGGTTAGGGGTTATGTTTAGGGTTAGCGTTAGGTTTAGGTTTAGGGTTAGTGTGAAGTTTAGGTTAAGGGCGAAAGTGAGAAATAGGTTTAGGAGTATAGATAGTGTTAGACGTTAAGTTTAGGGTGTTAGGGTTAGGTTTATGGTTAGGGTAGGGTTGAGTTTAGGCTTAATATTAGGATTAGGGTTAGATTAGGGTTACTGTTCGTATTAGGGTTAGGTTTAGGGACAAGTTTGGAGATACCATTATGTGTAGGGTTGGGATACGGTTAAGGGTTAGGGAGAGGGTTAGGGTTAGGTTTACCCTTAAGGTGAGGGTTATGGTAATTGTTATGGTTAGGGTTAGAGTTGGAGTTAGGCTTAGGTTTAGGGTGAAGTTTCCGTTAGTAGTCAGGGTTAGGGTTAAGGTTAGATTAGGGTTAAGGTTAGTGTTAGAGATCGGTATAGGTTTAGGCTTAGGTTTTGGGCAAGGTTAGGGTTAAGGCTAGGTTTACGGTAAATGGTAGGGCTAGGTTAGGGTTGTTAGGGTTAGGTTTAGAGAAAGAATTAGTGCTAGGAATTAAGGTTAGGGTTAGGGTCAGGTTTAGAGTTATTGTTAGGTTAAGGGTTAAGTTTAAGGTAGAGTTAAGGTTAGGGTTAATTTCAGGGTTAGAGGAAGAGTCAGGTTTAGAGTTATTATTAGGTTTAGGGTTAAGTTGAAGGCAGAGTTAAGGTTAGGGTTAAGTTTAGGGTTAGAGGAAGAGTCAGGTTTAGGTAAGTGTTAGGGCTAGGATGAGGGATAGCGTTAGGGTTAGGAAAAGGGTTAGGGGATCGTGTGAGTGTTAGTGTTAGGTTCACATTTAAGCTGATGTTTTACGGTGTTACGGTTAGGGGTAGGGTTAGGGTTCGGTTTCGGGTTAGGCCTAGAGTTAGGGGATTGTTCAGGGTTTGGTTTAGTTTTAGGTTTAGGGTTAGGCTTAGGTTTTGGGTAAAATTAGGTCAAGGATGAGGGTCAGGGTAAGGGTTAGGGTTTGGTGTTTGAGTTAAGGTTAGGGGTAGCTTTAGGGGTAGGTTTAGTGTTAGGGTTAGATTTAGGTGTTTGGGTAAATATTAGGGTCAGGTATAGGGTTAGGTTTAGGGTTAGGGTTAGGTTTTGGTTTAGGGTTAGGTTTAGGGTGAAGTTGAAGTTAAGGGTGAGAGTTGAGCTGAGGGTTAGAGTTAGTGGTTAGGGTTAGGGTTAAGTTTAGGATGAAGTTTAGGGTTAAGGTTAGGTTTAGATTTAGGGTTAGGTTAAGTGTTAGGGTTAAGTCATGTTAAGTTCAGGACTAGGTGAAGGTTAGGGATAGGGTTAGGTTAAGGTTTGGGGTTAGGTTTTGATTTTAGGGTGAGGGTTATTGCTGGGTTTCCATTTAAGCTGAGTGTGTAGGGTAAGTTTTAGCGTTAGGAATAGGGTTAGAGTTAGATTTGGGGTCAGGGTTAGAGTTAAGTTTCGGCTTAGGTTTATGGTTAGGTTTAGGGCTAGGGTCAGGGTTGGGGGAGATTTAGTGTTACGTTTAGTTTTAGGGTCAATTTGATGTTAAGCATGAGGTTTAGGGTTACGGTTAGGGTTCACGTTCAGGTCAGGGTTAGGGTTAGGTTTAGGTTGAGGTTTAGGGTTATGTTTAGTATTAGTGTTAATTTTGGTTAGGGTTAGGGTTTGAATGAAGTTAGGCTAGGTTTAGGGTTATGGTTAGTGTGAAATTTTGCTTAAGGGTGAGGGTTCGGCTTAGGGTTAGGGTTTGGGTTATGGTTACTGGTTAAGGTTATGTTTAAGGTTTCGAATAGGTTTAGGCTAAGGATTTGGGTTAGAGTTAGGGTTAGGGGTTAGTGTTTCAGTTAGGTTTAGGATAGGGTTGTACTTAGGGTGATGTTTAGGGTCACGGTAAGAATTAGAGTTACGATTACAGTTAAGGTGAGGGTTTTGGGTAATTCTTAGGATTAGGGTTAGGGTTAGGGCTAGGGTTAGGGTTAGACTTAGGGTTAGGGGTTAGGGTTAGGTTTAAGTTTATGATAGGCTTAAAGTTAGGTTTAGGTTAGGTTAGTTTTAGGGTCAGTGTTAGGATTAGGATTAGGTTTAGGGAGAGGATTAGGGTCAGAGATATACTAAGGGTTATGTTTAGGGTCACAAGTGGGCCAAGGTTAAGGTTAGGGTTAAAGTTAGGGTTAGCTTTAGGTTAAGGATAGGGTGAAGTTTAAGATAGGTTGAGGGTTAGGGTTATGGCTAAGGATTGGGTTTGTTTTTAGGTTAGTGTTAAGGTTTTGTTTAGGGTTAGAGCTAAGTTTACGGGTTTTGTTTAGCTTTAGGGTTAGGGTTAGATTTTAGGTTAGAGTTAGGTATAACAGTTAGGGTTACGATTTGTGTTAGGCATTGTGGTTGAGGTGAGGGTTAGATTTAGGGTTAGGGTTGGGTAGGTTTAGGATTATGGTTATGGTAAGGTGTCAGGGGTTAGAGGTGTAGTTTAGGGTTAGGGTTTGGGTAAAGGTACTGGTTAGGCATTGTGGTTTCTGTCACGGTTAGGTTTAGTTTAGGGTTAGGGTTAGGTTTCTAATTAGTTTTCAGGTTAGAGTTAGTGTTAGGGTTAATGTTTGGGTTAGGCTTTTGTCTTAGGGATTAGGGTTTGGGTTAGGGTTAGTGTTATCGTTAGGGCTTAGGTGCTTCAGGTTAGTGTTCTGCTTAGGGCTAGGGTTAGCATTAGATTTAGGGTTGAAGGATACTGCTAGGAGTTAGAGTGAGGTTTACGGTTAGTTTTACAGCCAAGGTGAGGGTTTAGGGTAAGTGTTATGATTAGGGTTAGAGTTAGAGTTAGGTTTAGGTTCAGGGTTAGGGTTAGGTGTAGGATAAGAGTTAGCTTTATGTCCAGGTTTAGGATTAGAGTTAGTGTTCTATTTAGGGTCAAGGTTAGAATTAGGGTTAGGATTAGGATTATGATTAGGTTTAGTTTCAGAGCTGTTGTAAGGGTTAAATTTAGGGTTACAGAGGGACTAGCGTTATGGTTAGGGTTAGGTTTAAGGTAAGGGTTTGGGTTCGGTTTAGGTTGAAGGTTAGGGTTAGGGTTTGGATGAAGTTTAGGTTAGGGTTAAGGTTATTTTTATGGTTAGGGCTAGAGTTTGGGTTTGTGTTCAGGTTAGTGTTAAGGTTAGGTTTAGGGTTCGGATAGGGTTAGGGGTTATGTTTAGGGTTAGCGTTAGGTTTAGGTTTAGGGTTAGTGTGAAGTTTAGGTTAAGGGCGAAAGTGAGAAATAGGTTTAGTAGTATAGATAGTGTTAGACGTTAAGTTTAGGGTGTTAGGGTTAGGTTTATGGTTAGGGTAGGGTTGAGTTTAGGCTTAATATTAGGATTAGGGTTAGATTAGGGTTACTGTTCGTATTAGGGTTAGGTTTAGGGATAAGTTTGGAGATAGCATTATGTGTAGGGTTGGGGATACGGTTAAGGGTTAGGGAGAGGGTTAGGGTTAGGTTTACACTTAAGGTGAGGGTTATGGTAATTGTTATGGTTAGGGTTAGAGTTGGAGTTAGGCTTAGGTTAGGGTGAAGTTTCCGTTAGTAGTCAGGGTTAGGGTTAAGGTTAGATTAGGGTTAAGGTTAGTGTTAGAGATCGGTATAGGTTTACGCTTAGGTTTTGGGCAAGGTTAGGGTTAAGGCTAGGTTCACGGTAAATGGTAGGGCTAGGTTAGGGTTGTTAGGGTTAGGTTTAGAGTAAGAATTAGTGCTAGGAATTAGGGTTAGGGTTAGGGTCAGGTTTAGAGTTATTGTTAGGTTAAGGGTTAAGTTTAAGGTAGAGTTAAGGTTAGGGTTAATTTCAGGGTTAGAGGAAGAGTCAGGTTTAGAGTTATTGTTAGGTTTAGGGTTAAGTTGAAGGCAGAGTTAAGGTTAGGGTTAAGTTTAGGGTTAGAGGAAGAGTCAGGTTTAGGTAAGTGTTAGGGCTAGGATGAGGGATAGCGTTAGGGTTAGGAAAAGGGTTAGGGGATCGTGTGAGTGTTAGTGTTAGGTTCACAATTAAGCTGATGTTTTACGGTGTTACGGTTAGGGGTAGGGTTAGGGTTAGGTTTCGGGTTAGGCCTAGAGTTAGGGGATTCTTTAGGGTTTGGTTTAGTTTTAGGTTTAGGGTTAGGCTTAGGTTTTGGGTAAAATTAGGTCAAGGATGAGGGTCAGGGTAAGGGTTAGTGTTTGGTGTTTGAGTTAAGGTTAGGGGTAGCTTTAGGGGTAGGTTTAGTGTTAGGGTTAGGTTTAGGTGTTTGGGTAAATATTAGGGTCAGGTATAGGGTTAGGTTTAGGGTTAGGGTTAGGTTTTGGTTTAGGGTTAGGTTTAGGGTGAAGTTGAAGTTAAGGGTGAGAGTTGAGCTGAGGGTTAGAGTTAGTGGTTAGGGTAAGGGTTAAGTTTAGGATGAAGTTTAGGGTTAAGGTTAGGTTTAGATTTAGGGTTAGGTTAAGTGTTAGTGTTAAGTCATGTTAAGTTCAGGACTAGGTGAAGGTTAGGGATAGGGTTAGGTTAAGGTTTGGGGTTAGGTTTTGATTTTAGGGTGAGGGTTATTGCTGGGTTTCCATTTAAGCTGAGTGTGTAGGGTAAGTTTTGGCGTTAGGAATAGGGTTAGAGTTAGATTTGGGGTCAGGGTTAGAGTTAAGTTTCGGCTTAGGTTTATGGTTAGGTTTAGGGCTAGGGTCAGGGTTGGGGGAGATTTAGTGTTACGTTTAGTTTTAGGGTTAGTGTTAGGGTGAAGTTGATGTTAAGCATGAGGTTTAGGGTTACGGTTAGGGTTCAGGTTCAGGTCAGGGTTAGGGTTAGGTTTAGGTTGAGGTTTAGGGTTATGTTTAGTATTAGTGTTAATTTTGGTTAGGGTTAGGGTTTGAATGAAGTTAGGCTAGGTTTAGGGTTATGGTTAGTGTGAAATTTTGCTTAAGGGTGAGGGTTCGGCTTAGGGTTAGGGTTTGAGTTATGGTTACTGGTTAAGGTTATGTTTAAGGTTTCGAATAGGTTTAGGCTAAGGATTTGGGTTAGAGTTAGGGTTAGGGGTTAGTGTTTCAGTTAGGTTTAGGATAGGGTTGTACTTAGGGTGAAGTTTAGGGTCACGGTAAGAATTAGAGTTACGATTACAGTTAAGGTGAGGGTTTTGGGTAATTCTTAGGATTAGGGTTAGGGTTAGGGCTAGGGTTAGGGTTAGACTTAGGGTTAGGGGTTAGGGTTAGGTTTAAGTTTATGATAGGCTTAAAGTTAGGTTTAGGTTAGGTTAGTTTTAGGGTCAGTGTTAGGATTAGGATTAGGTTTAGGGAGAGGATTAGGGTCAGAGATATACTAAGGGTTATGTTTAGGGTCACAAGTGGGCCAAGGTTAAGGTTAGGGTTAAAGTTAGGGTTAGCTTTAGGTTAAGGATAGGGTGAAGTTTAAGATAGGTTGAGGGTTAGGGTTATGGCTAAGGATTGGGTTTGTTTTTAGGTTAGTGTTAAGGTTTTGTTTAGGGTTAGAGCTAAGTTTACGGGTTTTGTTTAGCTTTAGGGTTAGGGTTAGATTTTAGGTTAGAGTTAGGTATAACAGTTAGGGTTACGATTTGTGTTAGGCATTGTGGTTGAGGTGAGGGTTAGATTTAGGGTTAGGGTTGGGTAGGTTTAGGATTATGGTTATGGTAAGGTGTCAGGGGTTAGAGGTGTAGTTTAGGGTTAGGGTTTGGGTAAAGGTACTGGTTAGGCATTGTGGTTTCTGTCACGGTTAGGTTTAGTTTAGGGTTAGGGTTAGGTTTCTAATTAGTTTTCAGGTTAGAGTTAGTGTTAGGGTTAATGTTTGGGTTAGGCTTTTGTCTTAGGGATTAGGGTTTGGGTTAGGGTTAGTGTTATCGTTAGGGCTTAGGTGCTTCAGGTTAGTGTTCTGCTTAGGGCTAGGGTTAGCATTAGATTTAGGGTTGAAGGATACTGCTAGGAGTTAGAGTGAGGTTTACGGTTAGTTTTACAGCCAAGGTGAGGGTTTAGGGTAAGTGTTATGATTAGGGTTAGAGTTAGAGTTAGGTTTAGGTTCAGGGTTAGGGTTAGGTGTAGGATAAGAGTTAGCTTTATGTCCAGGTTTAGGATTAGAGTTAGTGTTCTATTTAGGGTCAAGGTTAGAATTAGGGTTAGGATTAGGATTATGATTAGGTTTAGTTTCAGAGCTGTTGTAAGGGTTAAATTTAGGGTTACAGAGGGACTAGCGTTATGGTTAGGGTTAGGTTTAAGGTAAGGGTTTGGGTTGGGTTTAGGTTGAAGGTTAGGGTTAGGGTTTGGATGAAGTTTAGGTTAGGGTTAAGGTTATTTTTATGGTTAGGGCTAGAGTTTGGGTTTGTGTTCAGGTTAGTGTTAAGGTTAGGTTTAGGGTTCGGATAGGGTTAGGGGTTATGTTTAGGGTTAGCGTTAGGTTTAGGTTTAGGGATAGTGTGAAGTTTAGGTTAAGGGCGAAAGTGAGAAATAGGTTTAGTAGTATAGATAGTGTTAGACGTTAAGTTTAGGGTGTTAGGGTTAGGTTTATGGTTAGGGTAGGGTTGAGTTTAGGCTTAATATTAGGATTAGGGTTAGATTAGGGTTACTGTTCGTATTAGGGTTAGGTTTAGGGATAAGTTTGGAGATAGCATTATGTGTAGGGTTGGGGATACGGTTAAGGGTTAGGGAGAGGGTTAGGGTTAGGTTTACACTTAAGGTGAGGGTTATGGTAATTGTTATGGTTAGGGTTAGAGTTGGAGTTAGGCTTAGGTTAGGGTGAAGTTTCCGTTAGTAGTCAGGGTTAGGGTTAAGGTTAGATTAGGGTTAAGGTTAGTGTTAGAGATCGGTATAGGTTTACGCTTAGGTTTTGGGCAAGGTTAGGGTTAAGGCTAGGTTCACGGTAAATGGTAGGGCTAGGTTAGGGTTGTTAGGGTTAGGTTTAGAGTAAGAATTAGTGCTAGGAATTAGGGTTAGGGTTAGGGTCAGGTTTAGAGTTATTGTTAGGTTAAGGGTTAAGTTTAAGGTAGAGTTAAGGTTAGGGTTAATTTCAGGGTTAGAGGAAGAGTCAGGTTTAGAGTTATTGTTAGGTTTAGGGTTAAGTTGAAGGCAGAGTTAAGGTTAGGGTTAAGTTTAGGGTTAGAGGAAGAGTCAGGTTTAGGTAAGTGTTAGGGCTAGGATGAGGGATAGCGTTAGGGTTAGGAAAAGGGTTAGGGGATCGTGTGAGTGTTAGTGTTAGGTTCACAATTAAGCTGATGTTTTACGGTGTTACGGTTAGGGGTAGGGTTAGGGTTAGGTTTCGGGTTAGGCCTAGAGTTAGGGGATTCTTTAGGGTTTGGTTTAGTTTTAGGTTTAGGGTTAGGCTTAGGTTTTGGGTAAAATTAGGTCAAGGATGAGGGTCAGGGTAAGGGTTAGTGTTTGGTGTTTGAGTTAAGGTTAGGGGTAGCTTTAGGGGTAGGTTTAGTGTTAGGGTTAGGTTTAGGTGTTTGGGTAAATATTAGGGTCAGGTATAGGGTTAGGTTTAGGGTTAGGGTTAGGTTTTGGTTTAGGGTTAGGTTTAGGGTGAAGTTGAAGTTAAGGGTGAGAGTTGAGCTGAGGGTTAGAGTTAGTGGTTAGGGTAAGGGTTAAGTTTAGGATGAAGTTTAGGGTTAAGGTTAGGTTTAGATTTAGGGTTAGGTTAAGTGTTAGTGTTAAGTCATGTTAAGTTCAGGACTAGGTGAAGGTTAGGGATAGGGTTAGGTTAAGGTTTGGGGTTAGGTTTTGATTTTAGGGTGAGGGTTATTGCTGGGTTTCCATTTAAGCTGAGTGTGTAGGGTAAGTTTTAGCGTTAGGAATAGGGTTAGAGTTAGATTTGGGGTCAGGGTTAGAGTTAAGTTTCGGCTTAGGTTTACGGTTAGGTTTAGGGCTAGGGTCAGGGTTGGGGGAGATTTAGTGTTACGTTTAGTTTTAGGGTCAATTTGATGTTAAGCATGAGGTTTAGGGTTACGGTTAGGGTTCACATTCAGGTCAGGGTTAGGGTTAGGTTTAGGTTGAGGTTTAGGGTTATGTTTAGTATTAGTGTTAATTTTGGTTAGGGTTAGGGTTTGAATGAAGTTAGGCTAGGTTTAGGGTTATGGTTAGTGTGAAATTTTGCTTAAGGGTGAGGGTTCGGCTTAGGGTTAGGGTTTGAGTTATGGTTACTGGTTAAGGTTATGTTTAAGGTTTCGAATAGGTTTAGGCTAAGGATTTGGGTTAGAGTTAGGGTTAGGGGTTAGTGTTTCAGTTAGGTTTAGGATAGGGTTGTACTTAGGGTGAAGTTTAGGGTCACGGTAAGAATTAGAGTTACGATTACAGTTAAGGTGAGGGTTTTGGGTAATTCTTAGGATTAGGGTTAGGGTTAGGGCTAGGGTTAGGGTTAGACTTAGGGTTAGGGGTTAGGGTTAGGTTTAAGTTTATGATAGGCTTAAAGTTAGGTTTAGGTTAGGTTAGTTTTAGGGTCAGTGTTAGGATTAGGATTAGGTTTAGGGAGAGGATTAGGGTCAGAGATATACTAAGGGTTATGTTTAGGGTCACAAGTGGGCCAAGGTTAAGGTTAGGGTTAAAGTTAGGGTTAGCTTTAGGTTAAGGATAGGGTGAAGTTTAAGATAGGTTGAGGGTTAGGGTTATGGCTAAGGATTGGGTTTGTTTTTAGGTTAGTGTTAAGGTTTTGTTTAGGGTTAGAGCTAAGTTTACGGGTTTTGTTTAGCTTTAGGGTTAGGGTTAGATTTTAGGTTAGAGTTAGGTATAACAGTTAGGGTTACGATTTGTGTTAGGCATTGTGGTTGAGGTGAGGGTTAGATTTAGGGTTAGGGTTGGGTAGGTTTAGGATTATGGTTATGGTAAGGTGTCAGGGGTTAGAGGTGTAGTTTAGGGTTAGGGTTTGGGTAAAGGTACTGGTTAGGCATTGTGGTTCCGGTCACGGTTAGGTTTAGTTTAGGGTTAGGGTTAGGTTTCTAATTAGTTTTCAGGTTAGAGTTAGAGTTAGTGTTAATGTTTGGGTTAGGCTTTTGTCTTAGGGATTAGGGTTTGGGTTAGGGTTAGTGTTATCGTTAGGGCTTAGGTGCTTCAGGTTAGTGTTCTGCTTAGGGCTAGGGTTAGCATTACAGTTAGGGTTGAACGATTCTGCTAGGAGTTAGAGTGAGGTTTACGGTTAGTTTTACAGCCAAGGTGAGGGTTTAGGGTAAGTGTTATGATTAGGGTTAGAGTTAGAGTTAGGTTTAGGTTCAGGGTTAGGGTTAGGTGTAGGATAAGAGTTAGCTTTATGTCCAGGTTTAGGATTAGAGTTAGTGTTCCATTTAGGGTCAAGGTTAGAATTAGGGTTAGGATTAGGATTATGATTAGGTTTAGTTTCAGAGCTGTTGTAAGGGTTAAATTTAGGGTTACAGAGGGACTAGCGTTATGGTTAGGGTTAGGTTTAAGGTAAGGGTTTGGGTTGGGTTTAGGTTGAAGGTTAGGGTTAGGGTTTGAATGAAGTTTAGGTTAAGGTTAAGGTTATTTTTATGGTTAGGGCTAGAGTTTGGGTTTGTGTTCAGGTTAGTGTTAAGGTTAGGTTTAGGGTTCGGATAGGGTTAGGGGTTATGTTTAGGGTTAGCGTTAGGTTTAGGTTTAGGGTTAGTGTGAAGTTTAGGTTAAGGGCGAAAGTGAGAAATAGGTTTAGGAGTATAGATAGTGTTAGACGTTAAGTTTAGGGTGTTAGGGTTAGGTTTATGGTTAGGGTAGGGTTGAGTTTAGGCTTAATATTAGGATTAGGGTTAGATTAGGGTTACTGTTCGTATTAGGGTTAGGTTTAGGGATAAGTTTGGAGATAGCATTATGTGTAGGGTTGGGATACGGTTAAGGGTTAGGGAGAGGGTTAGGGTTAGGTTTACCCTTAAGGTGAGGGTTATGGTAATTGTTATGGTTAGGGTTAGAGTTGGAGTTAGGCTTAGGTTTAGGGTGAAGTTTCCGTTAGTAGTCAGGGTTAGGGTTAAGGTTAGATTAGGGTTAAGGTTAGTGTTAGAGATCGGTATAGGTTTAGGCTTAGGTTTTGGGCAAGGTTAGGGTTAAGGCTAGGTTTACGGTAAATGGTAGGGCTAGGTTAGGGTTGTTAGGGTTAGGTTTAGAGAAAGAATTAGTGCTAGGAATTAAGGTTAGGGTTAGGGTCAGGTTTAGAGTTATTGTTAGGTTAAGGGTTAAGTTTAAGGTAGAGTTAAGGTTAGGGTTAATTTCAGGGTTAGAGGAAGAGTCAGGTTTAGAGTTATTATTAGGTTTAGGGTTAAGTTGAAGGCAGAGTTAAGGTTAGGGTTAAGTTTAGGGTTAGAGGAAGAGTCAGGTTTAGGTAAGTGTTAGGGCTAGGATGAGGGATAGCGTTAGGGTTAGGAAAAGGGTTAGGGGATCGTGTGAGTGTTAGTGTTAGGTTCACATTTAAGCTGATGTTTTACGGTGTTACGGTTAGGGGTAGGGTTAGGGTTAGGTTTCGGGTTAGGCCTAGAGTTAGGGGATTGTTCAGGGTTTGGTTTAGTTTTAGGTTTAGGGTTAGGCTTAGGTTTTGGGTAAAATTAGGTCAAGGATGAGGGTCAGGGTAAGGGTTAGGGTTTGGTGTTTGAGTTAAGGTTAGGGGTAGCTTTAGGGGTAGGTTTAGTGTTAGGGTTAGATTTAGGTGTTTGGGTAAATATTAGGGTCAGGTATAGGGTTAGGTTTAGGGTTAGGGTTAGGTTTTGGTTTAGGGTTAGGTTTAGGGTGAAGTTGAAGTTAAGGGTGAGAGTTGAGCTGAGGGTTAGAGTTAGTGGTTAGGGTTAGGGTTAAGTTTAGGATGAAGTTTAGGGTTAAGGTTAGGTTTAGATTTAGGGTTAGTTTAAGTGTTAGGGTTAAGTCATGTTAAGTTCAGGACTAGGTGAAGGTTAGGGATAGGGTTAGGTTAAGGTTTGGGGTTAGGTTTGGATTTTAGGGTGAGGGTTATTGCTGGGTTTCCATTTAAGCTGAGTGTGTAGGGTAAGTTTTAGCGTTAGGAATAGGGTTAGAGTTAGATTTGGGGTCAGGGTTAGAGTTAAGTTTCGGCTTAGGTTTATGGTTAGGTTTAGGGCTAGGGTCAGGGTTGGGGGAGATTTAGTGTTACGTTTAGTTTTAGGGTCAATTTGATGTTAAGCATGAGGTTTAGGGTTACGGTTAGGGTTCACGTTCAGGTCAGGGTTAGGGTTAGGTTTAGGTTGAGGTTTAGGGTTATGTTTAGTATTAGTGTTAATTTTGGTTAGGGTTAGGGTTTGAATGAAGTTAGGCTAGGTTTAGGGTTATGGTTAGTGTGAAATTTTGCTTAAGGGTGAGGGTTCGGCTTAGGGTTAGGGTTTGGGTTATGGTTACTGGTTAAGGTTATGTTTAAGGTTTCGAATAGGTTTAGGCTAAGGATTTGGGTTAGAGTTAGGGTTAGGGGTTAGTGTTTCAGTTAGGTTTAGGATAGGGTTGTACTTAGGGTGATGTTTAGGGTCACGGTAAGAATTAGAGTTACGATTACAGTTAAGGTGAGGGTTTTGGGTAATTCTTAGGATTAGGGTTAGGGTTAGGGCTAGGGTTAGGGTTAGACTTAGGGTTAGGGGTTAGGGTTAGGTTTAAGTTTATGATAGGCTTAAAGTTAGGTTTAGGTTAGGTTAGTTTTAGGGTCAGTGTTAGGATTAGGATTAGGTTTAGGGAGAGGATTAGGGTCAGAGATATACTAAGGGTTATGTTTAGGGTCACAAGTGGGCCAAGGTTAAGGTTAGGGTTAAAGTTAGGGTTAGCTTTAGGTTAAGGATAGGGTGAAGTTTAAGATAGGTTGAGGGTTAGGGTTATGGCTAAGGATTGGGTTTGTTTTTAGGTTAGTGTTAAGGTTTTGTTTAGGGTTAGAGCTAAGTTTACGGGTTTTGTTTAGCTTTAGGGTTAGGGTTAGATTTTAGGTTAGAGTTAGGTATAACAGTTAGGGTTACGATTTGTGTTAGGCATTGTGGTTGAGGTGAGGGTTAGATTTAGGGTTAGGGTTGGGTAGGTTTAGGATTATGGTTATGGTAAGGTGTCAGGGGTTAGAGGTGTAGTTTAGGGTTAGGGTTTGGGTAAAGGTACTGGTTAGGCATTGTGGTTTCTGTCACGGTTAGGTTTAGTTTAGGGTTAGGGTTAGGTTTCTAATTAGTTTTCAGGTTAGAGTTAGTGTTAGGGTTAATGTTTGGGTTAGGCTTTTGTCTTAGGGATTAGGGTTTGGGTTAGGGTTAGTGTTATCGTTAGGGCTTAGGTGCTTCAGGTTAGTGTTCTGCTTAGGGCTAGGGTTAGCATTAGATTTAGGGTTGAAGGATACTGCTAGGAGTTAGAGTGAGGTTTACGGTTAGTTTTACAGCCAAGGTGAGGGTTTAGGGTAAGTGTTATGATTAGGGTTAGAGTTAGAGTTAGGTTTAGGTTCAGGGTTAGGGTTAGGTGTAGGATAAGAGTTAGCTTTATGTCCAGGTTTAGGATTAGAGTTAGTGTTCTATTTAGGGTCAAGGTTAGAATTAGGGTTAGGATTAGGATTATGATTAGGTTTAGTTTCAGAGCTGTTGTAAGGGTTAAATTTAGGGTTACAGAGGGACTAGCGTTATGGTTAGGGTTAGGTTTAAGGTAAGGGTTTGGGTTGGGTTTAGGTTGAAGGTTAGGGTTAGGGTTTGGATGAAGTTTAGGTTAGGGTTAAGGTTATTTTTATGGTTAGGGCTAGAGTTTGGGTTTGTGTTCAGGTTAGTGTTAAGGTTAGGTTTAGGGTTCGGATAGGGTTAGGGGTTATGTTTAGGGTTAGCGTTAGGTTTAGGTTTAGGGTTAGTGTGAAGTTTAGGTTAAGGGCGAAAGTGAGAAATAGGTTTAGTAGTATAGATAGTGTTAGACGTTAAGTTTAGGGTGTTAGGGTTAGGTTTATGGTTAGGGTAGGGTTGAGTTTAGGCTTAATATTAGGATTAGGGTTAGATTAGGGTTACTGTTCGTATTAGGGTTAGGTTTAGGGATAAGTTTGGAGATAGCATTATGTGTAGGGTTGGGGATACGGTTAAGGGTTAGGGAGAGGGTTAGGGTTAGGTTTACACTTAAGGTGAGGGTTATGGTAATTGTTATGGTTAGGGTTAGAGTTGGAGTTAGGCTTAGGTTAGGGTGAAGTTTCCGTTAGTAGTCAGGGTTAGGGTTAAGGTTAGATTAGGGTTAAGGTTAGTGTTAGAGATCGGTATAGGTTTACGCTTAGGTTTTGGGCAAGGTTAGGGTTAAGGCTAGGTTCACGGTAAATGGTAGGGCTAGGTTAGGGTTGTTAGGGTTAGGTTTAGAGTAAGAATTAGTGCTAGGAATTAGGGTTAGGGTTAGGGTCAGGTTTAGAGTTATTGTTAGGTTAAGGGTTAAGTTTAAGGTAGAGTTAAGGTTAGGGTTAATTTCAGGGTTAGAGGAAGAGTCAGGTTTAGAGTTATTGTTAGGTTTAGGGTTAAGTTGAAGGCAGAGTTAAGGTTAGGGTTAAGTTTAGGGTTAGAGGAAGAGTCAGGTTTAGGTAAGTGTTAGGGCTAGGATGAGGGATAGCGTTAGGGTTAGGAAAAGGGTTAGGGGATCGTGTGAGTGTTAGTGTTAGGTTCACAATTAAGCTGATGTTTTACGGTGTTACGGTTAGGGGTAGGGTTAGGGTTAGGTTTCGGGTTAGGCCTAGAGTTAGGGGATTCTTTAGGGTTTGGTTTAGTTTTAGGTTTAGGGTTAGGCTTAGGTTTTGGGTAAAATTAGGTCAAGGATGAGGGTCAGGGTAAGGGTTAGTGTTTGGTGTTTGAGTTAAGGTTAGGGGTAGCTTTAGGGGTAGGTTTAGTGTTAGGGTTAGGTTTAGGTGTTTGGGTAAATATTAGGGTCAGGTATAGGGTTAGGTTTAGGGTTAGGGTTAGGTTTTGGTTTAGGGTTAGGTTTAGGGTGAAGTTGAAGTTAAGGGTGAGAGTTGAGCTGAGGGTTAGAGTTAGTGGTTAGGGTAAGGGTTAAGTTTAGGATGAAGTTTAGGGTTAAGGTTAGGTTTAGATTTAGGGTTAGGTTAAGTGTTAGTGTTAAGTCATGTTAAGTTCAGGACTAGGTGAAGGTTAGGGATAGGGTTAGGTTAAGGTTTGGGGTTAGGTTTTGATTTTAGGGTGAGGGTTATTGCTGGGTTTCCATTTAAGCTGAGTGTGTAGGGTAAGTTTTAGCGTTAGGAATAGGGTTAGAGTTAGATTTGGGGTCAGGGTTAGAGTTAAGTTTCGGCTTAGGTTTATGGTTAGGTTTAGGGCTAGGGTCAGGGTTGGGGGAGATTTAGTGTTACGTTTAGTTTTAGGGTTAGTGTTAGGGTGAAGTTGATGTTAAGCATGAGGTTTAGGGTTACGGTTAGGGTTCAGGTTCAGGTCAGGGTTAGGGTTAGGTTTAGGTTGAGGTTTAGGGTTATGTTTAGTATTAGTGTTAATTTTGGTTAGGGTTAGGGTTTGAATGAAGTTAGGCTAGGTTTAGGGTTATGGTTAGTGTGAAATTTTGCTTAAGGGTGAGGGTTCGGCTTAGGGTTAGGGTTTGAGTTATGGTTACTGGTTAAGGTTATGTTTAAGGTTTCGAATAGGTTTAGGCTAAGGATTTGGGTTAGAGTTAGGGTTAGGGGTTAGTGTTTCAGTTAGGTTTAGGATAGGGTTGTACTTAGGGTGAAGTTTAGGGTCACGGTAAGAATTAGAGTTACGATTACAGTTAAGGTGAGGGTTTTGGGTAATTCTTAGGATTAGGGTTAGGGTTAGGGCTAGGGTTAGGGTTAGACTTAGGGTTAGGGGTTAGGGTTAGGTTTAAGTTTATGATAGGCTTAAAGTTAGGTTTAGGTTAGGTTAGTTTTAGGGTCAGTGTTAGGATTAGGATTAGGTTTAGGGAGAGGATTAGGGTCAGAGATATACTAAGGGTTATGTTTAGGGTCACAAGTGGGCCAAGGTTAAGGTTAGGGTTAAAGTTAGGGTTAGCTTTAGGTTAAGGATAGGGTGAAGTTTAAGATAGGTTGAGGGTTAGGGTTATGGCTAAGGATTGGGTTTGTTTTTAGGTTAGTGTTAAGGTTTTATTTAGGGTTAGAGCTACGTTTACGGGTTTTGTTTAGCTTTAGGGTTAGGGTTAGATTTTAGGTTAGAGTTAGGTATAACAGTTAGGGTTACGATTTGTGTTAGGCATTGTGGTTGAGGTGAGGGTTAGATTTAGGGTTAGGGTTGGGTAGGTTTAGGATTATGGTTATGGTAAGGTGTCAGGGGTTAGAGGTGTAGTTTAGGGTTAGGGTTTGGGTAAAGGTACTGGTTAGGCATTGTGGTTCCGGTCACGGTTAGGTTTAGTTTAGGGTTAGGGTTAGGTTTCTAATTAGTTTTCAGGTTAGAGTTCGAATTAGGGTTAATGTTGGGGTTAGGCTTTTGTCTTAGGGATTAGGGTTTGGGTTAGGGTTAGTGTTATCGTTAGGGCTTAGGTGCTTCAGGTTAGTGTTCTGCTTAGGGCTAGGGTTAGCATTAGATTTAGGGTTGAAGGATACTGTTAGGAGTTAGAGTGAGGTTTACGGTTAGTTTTACAGCCAAGGTGAGGGTTTAGGGTAAGTGTTATGATTAGGGTTAGAGTTAGAGTTAGGTTTAGGTTCAGGGTTAGGGTTAGGTGTAGGATAAGAGTTAGCTTTATGTCCAGGTTTAGGATTAGAGTTAGTGTTCCATTTAGGGTCAAGGTTAGAATTAGGGTTAGGATTAGGATTATGATTAGGTTTAGTTTCAGAGCTGTTGTAAGGGTTAAATTTAGGGTTACAGAGGGACTAGCGTTATGGTTAGGGTTAGGTTTAAGGTAAGGATTTGGGTTGGGTTTAGGTTGAAGGTTAGGGTTAGGGTTTGGATGAAGTTTAGGTTAGGGTTAAGGTTATTTTATGGTTAGGGCTAGAGTTTGGGTTTGTGTTCAGGTTAGTGTTAAGGTTAGGTTTAGGGTTCGGATAGGGTTAGGGGTTATGTTTAGGGTTAGCGTTAGGTTTAGGTTTAGGGTTAGTGTGAAGTTTAGGTTAAGGGCGAAAGTGAGAAATAGGTTTAGGAGTATAGATAGTGTTAGACGTTAAGTTTAGGGTGTTAGGGTTAGGTTTATGGTTAGGGTAGGGTTGAGTTTAGGCTTAATATTAGGATTAGGGTTAGATTAGGGTTACTGTTCGTATTAGGGTTAGGTTTAGGGACAAGTTTGGAGATACCATTATGTGTAGGGTTGGGATACGGTTAAGGGTTAGGGAGAGGGTTAGGGTTAGGTTTACCCTTAAGGTGAGGGTTATGGTAATTGTTATGGTTAGGGTTAGAGTTGGAGTTAGGCTTAGGTTTAGGGTGAAGTTTCCGTTAGTAGTCAGGGTTAGGGTTAAGGTTAGATTAGGGTTAAGGTTAGTGTTAGAGATCGGTATAGGTTTAGGCTTAGGTTTTGGGCAAGGTTAGGGTTAAGGCTAGGTTTACGGTAAATGGTAGGGCTAGGTTAGGGTTGTTAGGGTTAGGTTTAGAGAAAGAATTAGTGCTAGGAATTAAGGTTAGGGTTAGGGTCAGGTTTAGAGTTATTGTTAGGTTAAGGGTTAAGTTTAAGGTAGAGTTAAGGTTAGGGTTAATTTCAGGGTTAGAGGAAGAGTCAGGTTTAGAGTTATTATTAGGTTTAGGGTTAAGTTGAAGGCAGAGTTAAGGTTAGGGTTAAGTTTAGGGTTAGAGGAAGAGTCAGGTTTAGGTAAGTGTTAGGGCTAGGATGAGGGATAGCGTTAGGGTTAGGAAAAGGGTTAGGGGATCGTGTGAGTGTTAGTGTTAGGTTCACATTTAAGCTGATGTTTTACGGTGTTACGGTTAGGGGTAGGGTTAGGGTTCGGTTTCGGGTTAGGCCTAGAGTTAGGGGATTGTTCAGGGTTTGGTTTAGTTTTAGGTTTAGGGTTAGGCTTAGGTTTTGGGTAAAATTAGGTCAAGGATGAGGGTCAGGGTAAGGGTTAGGGTTTGGTGTTTGAGTTAAGGTTAGGGGTAGCTTTAGGGGTAGGTTTAGTGTTAGGGTTAGATTTAGGTGTTTGGGTAAATATTAGGGTCAGGTATAGGGTTAGGTTTAGGGTTAGGGTTAGGTTTTGGTTTAGGGTTAGGTTTAGGGTGAAGTTGAAGTTAAGGGTGAGAGTTGAGCTGAGGGTTAGAGTTAGTGGTTAGGGTTAGGGTTAAGTTTAGGATGAAGTTTAGGGTTAAGGTTAGGTTTAGATTTAGGGTTAGGTTAAGTGTTAGGGTTAAGTCATGTTAAGTTCAGGACTAGGTGAAGGTTAGGGATAGGGTTAGGTTAAGGTTTGGGGTTAGGTTTTGATTTTAGGGTGAGGGTTATTGCTGGGTTTCCATTTAAGCTGAGTGTGTAGGGTAAGTTTTAGCGTTAGGAATAGGGTTAGAGTTAGATTTGGGGTCAGGGTTAGAGTTAAGTTTCGGCTTAGGTTTATGGTTAGGTTTAGGGCTAGGGTCAGGGTTGGGGGAGATTTAGTGTTACGTTTAGTTTTAGGGTCAATTTGATGTTAAGCATGAGGTTTAGGGTTACGGTTAGGGTTCACGTTCAGGTCAGGGTTAGGGTTAGGTTTAGGTTGAGGTTTAGGGTTATGTTTAGTATTAGTGTTAATTTTGGTTAGGGTTAGGGTTTGAATGAAGTTAGGCTAGGTTTAGGGTTATGGTTAGTGTGAAATTTTGCTTAAGGGTGAGGGTTCGGCTTAGGGTTAGGGTTTGGGTTATGGTTACTGGTTAAGGTTATGTTTAAGGTTTCGAATAGGTTTAGGCTAAGGATTTGGGTTAGAGTTAGGGTTAGGGGTTAGTGTTTCAGTTAGGTTTAGGATAGGGTTGTACTTAGGGTGATGTTTAGGGTCACGGTAAGAATTAGAGTTACGATTACAGTTAAGGTGAGGGTTTTGGGTAATTCTTAGGATTAGGGTTAGGGTTAGGGCTAGGGTTAGGGTTAGACTTAGGGTTAGGGGTTAGGGTTAGGTTTAAGTTTATGATAGGCTTAAAGTTAGGTTTAGGTTAGGTTAGTTTTAGGGTCAGTGTTAGGATTAGGATTAGGTTTAGGGAGAGGATTAGGGTCAGAGATATACTAAGGGTTATGTTTAGGGTCACAAGTGGGCCAAGGTTAAGGTTAGGGTTAAAGTTAGGGTTAGCTTTAGGTTAAGGATAGGGTGAAGTTTAAGATAGGTTGAGGGTTAGGGTTATGGCTAAGGATTGGGTTTGTTTTTAGGTTAGTGTTAAGGTTTTGTTTAGGGTTAGAGCTAAGTTTACGGGTTTTGTTTAGCTTTAGGGTTAGGGTTAGATTTTAGGTTAGAGTTAGGTATAACAGTTAGGGTTACGATTTGTGTTAGGCATTGTGGTTGAGGTGAGGGTTAGATTTAGGGTTAGGGTTGGGTAGGTTTAGGATTATGGTTATGGTAAGGTGTCAGGGGTTAGAGGTGTAGTTTAGGGTTAGGGTTTGGGTAAAGGTACTGGTTAGGCATTGTGGTTTCTGTCACGGTTAGGTTTAGTTTAGGGTTAGGGTTAGGTTTCTAATTAGTTTTCAGGTTAGAGTTAGTGTTAGGGTTAATGTTTGGGTTAGGCTTTTGTCTTAGGGATTAGGGTTTGGGTTAGGGTTAGTGTTATCGTTAGGGCTTAGGTGCTTCAGGTTAGTGTTCTGCTTAGGGCTAGGGTTAGCATTAGATTTAGGGTTGAAGGATACTGCTAGGAGTTAGAGTGAGGTTTACGGTTAGTTTTACAGCCAAGGTGAGGGTTTAGGGTAAGTGTTATGATTAGGGTTAGAGTTAGAGTTAGGTTTAGGTTCAGGGTTAGGGTTAGGTGTAGGATAAGAGTTAGCTTTATGTCCAGGTTTAGGATTAGAGTTAGTGTTCTATTTAGGGTCAAGGTTAGAATTAGGGTTAGGATTAGGATTATGATTAGGTTTAGTTTCAGAGCTGTTGTAAGGGTTAAATTTAGGGTTACAGAGGGACTAGCGTTATGGTTAGGGTTAGGTTTAAGGTAAGGGTTTGGGTTGGGTTTAGGTTGAAGGTTAGGGTTAGGGTTTGGATGAAGTTTAGGTTAGGGTTAAGGTTATTTTTATGGTTAGGGCTAGAGTTTGGGTTTGTGTTCAGGTTAGTGTTAAGGTTAGGTTTAGGGTTCGGATAGGGTTAGGGGTTATGTTTAGGGTTAGCGTTAGGTTTAGGTTTAGGGTTAGTGTGAAGTTTAGGTTAAGGGCGAAAGTGAGAAATAGGTTTAGTAGTATAGATAGTGTTAGACGTTAAGTTTAGGGTGTTAGGGTTAGGTTTATGGTTAGGGTAGGGTTGAGTTTAGGCTTAATATTAGGATTAGGGTTAGATTAGGGTTACTGTTCGTATTAGGGTTAGGTTTAGGGATAAGTTTGGAGATAGCATTATGTGTAGGGTTGGGGATACGGTTAAGGGTTAGGGAGAGGGTTAGGGTTAGGTTTACACTTAAGGTGAGGGTTATGGTAATTGTTATGGTTAGGGTTAGAGTTGGAGTTAGGCTTAGGTTAGGGTGAAGTTTCCGTTAGTAGTCAGGGTTAGGGTTAAGGTTAGATTAGGGTTAAGGTTAGTGTTAGAGATCGGTATAGGTTTACGCTTAGGTTTTGGGCAAGGTTAGGGTTAAGGCTAGGTTCACGGTAAATGGTAGGGCTAGGTTAGGGTTGTTAGGGTTAGGTTTAGAGTAAGAATTAGTGCTAGGAATTAGGGTTAGGGTTAGGGTCAGGTTTAGAGTTATTGTTAGGTTAAGGGTTAAGTTTAAGGTAGAGTTAAGGTTAGGGTTAATTTCAGGGTTAGAGGAAGAGTCAGGTTTAGAGTTATTGTTAGGTTTAGGGTTAAGTTGAAGGCAGAGTTAAGGTTAGGGTTAAGTTTAGGGTTAGAGGAAGAGTCAGGTTTAGGTAAGTGTTAGGGCTAGGATGAGGGATAGCGTTAGGGTTAGGAAAAGGGTTAGGGGATCGTGTGAGTGTTAGTGTTAGGTTCACAATTAAGCTGATGTTTTACGGTGTTACGGTTAGGGGTAGGGTTAGGGTTAGGTTTCGGGTTAGGCCTAGAGTTAGGGGATTCTTTAGGGTTTGGTTTAGTTTTAGGTTTAGGGTTAGGCTTAGGTTTTGGGTAAAATTAGGTCAAGGATGAGGGTCAGGGTAAGGGTTAGTGTTTGGTGTTTGAGTTAAGGTTAGGGGTAGCTTTAGGGGTAGGTTTAGTGTTAGGGTTAGGTTTAGGTGTTTGGGTAAATATTAGGGTCAGGTATAGGGTTAGGTTTAGGGTTAGGGTTAGGTTTTGGTTTAGGGTTAGGTTTAGGGTGAAGTTGAAGTTAAGGGTGAGAGTTGAGCTGAGGGTTAGAGTTAGTGGTTAGGGTAAGGGTTAAGTTTAGGATGAAGTTTAGGGTTAAGGTTAGGTTTAGATTTAGGGTTAGGTTAAGTGTTAGTGTTAAGTCATGTTAAGTTCAGGACTAGGTGAAGGTTAGGGATAGGGTTAGGTTAAGGTTTGGGGTTAGGTTTTGATTTTAGGGTGAGGGTTATTGCTGGGTTTCCATTTAAGCTGAGTGTGTAGGGTAAGTTTTGGCGTTAGGAATAGGGTTAGAGTTAGATTTGGGGTCAGGGTTAGAGTTAAGTTTCGGCTTAGGTTTATGGTTAGGTTTAGGGCTAGGGTCAGGGTTGGGGGAGATTTAGTGTTACGTTTAGTTTTAGGGTTAGTGTTAGGGTGAAGTTGATGTTAAGCATGAGGTTTAGGGTTACGGTTAGGGTTCAGGTTCAGGTCAGGGTTAGGGTTAGGTTTAGGTTGAGGTTTAGGGTTATGTTTAGTATTAGTGTTAATTTTGGTTAGGGTTAGGGTTTGAATGAAGTTAGGCTAGGTTTAGGGTTATGGTTAGTGTGAAATTTTGCTTAAGGGTGAGGGTTCGGCTTAGGGTTAGGGTTTGAGTTATGGTTACTGGTTAAGGTTATGTTTAAGGTTTCGAATAGGTTTAGGCTAAGGATTTGGGTTAGAGTTAGGGTTAGGGGTTAGTGTTTCAGTTAGGTTTAGGATAGGGTTGTACTTAGGGTGAAGTTTAGGGTCACGGTAAGAATTAGAGTTACGATTACAGTTAAGGTGAGGGTTTTGGGTAATTCTTAGGATTAGGGTTAGGGTTAGGGCTAGGGTTAGGGTTAGACTTAGGGTTAGGGGTTAGGGTTAGGTTTAAGTTTATGATAGGCTTAAAGTTAGGTTTAGGTTAGGTTAGTTTTAGGGTCAGTGTTAGGATTAGGATTAGGTTTAGGGAGAGGATTAGGGTCAGAGATATACTAAGGGTTATGTTTAGGGTCACAAGTGGGCCAAGGTTAAGGTTAGGGTTAAAGTTAGGGTTAGCTTTAGGTTAAGGATAGGGTGAAGTTTAAGATAGGTTGAGGGTTAGGGTTATGGCTAAGGATTGGGTTTGTTTTTAGGTTAGTGTTAAGGTTTTGTTTAGGGTTAGAGCTAAGTTTACGGGTTTTGTTTAGCTTTAGGGTTAGGGTTAGATTTTAGGTTAGAGTTAGGTATAACAGTTAGGGTTACGATTTGTGTTAGGCATTGTGGTTGAGGTGAGGGTTAGATTTAGGGTTAGGGTTGGGTAGGTTTAGGATTATGGTTATGGTAAGGTGTCAGGGGTTAGAGGTGTAGTTTAGGGTTAGGGTTTGGGTAAAGGTACTGGTTAGGCATTGTGGTTTCTGTCACGGTTAGGTTTAGTTTAGGGTTAGGGTTAGGTTTCTAATTAGTTTTCAGGTTAGAGTTAGTGTTAGGGTTAATGTTTGGGTTAGGCTTTTGTCTTAGGGATTAGGGTTTGGGTTAGGGTTAGTGTTATCGTTAGGGCTTAGGTGCTTCAGGTTAGTGTTCTGCTTAGGGCTAGGGTTAGCATTAGATTTAGGGTTGAAGGATACTGCTAGGAGTTAGAGTGAGGTTTACGGTTAGTTTTACAGCCAAGGTGAGGGTTTAGGGTAAGTGTTATGATTAGGGTTAGAGTTAGAGTTAGGTTTAGGTTCAGGGTTAGGGTTAGGTGTAGGATAAGAGTTAGCTTTATGTCCAGGTTTAGGATTAGAGTTAGTGTTCTATTTAGGGTCAAGGTTAGAATTAGGGTTAGGATTAGGATTATGATTAGGTTTAGTTTCAGAGCTGTTGTAAGGGTTAAATTTAGGGTTACAGAGGGACTAGCGTTATGGTTAGGGTTAGGTTTAAGGTAAGGGTTTGGGTTGGGTTTAGGTTGAAGGTTAGGGTTAGGGTTTGGATGAAGTTTAGGTTAGGGTTAAGGTTATTTTTATGGTTAGGGCTAGAGTTTGGGTTTGTGTTCAGGTTAGTGTTAAGGTTAGGTTTAGGGTTCGGATAGGGTTAGGGGTTATGTTTAGGGTTAGCGTTAGGTTTAGGTTTAGGGATAGTGTGAAGTTTAGGTTAAGGGCGAAAGTGAGAAATAGGTTTAGTAGTATAGATAGTGTTAGACGTTAAGTTTAGGGTGTTAGGGTTAGGTTTATGGTTAGGGTAGGGTTGAGTTTAGGCTTAATATTAGGATTAGGGTTAGATTAGGGTTACTGTTCGTATTAGGGTTAGGTTTAGGGATAAGTTTGGAGATAGCATTATGTGTAGGGTTGGGGATACGGTTAAGGGTTAGGGAGAGGGTTAGGGTTAGGTTTACACTTAAGGTGAGGGTTATGGTAATTGTTATGGTTAGGGTTAGAGTTGGAGTTAGGCTTAGGTTAGGGTGAAGTTTCCGTTAGTAGTCAGGGTTAGGGTTAAGGTTAGATTAGGGTTAAGGTTAGTGTTAGAGATCGGTATAGGTTTACGCTTAGGTTTTGGGCAAGGTTAGGGTTAAGGCTAGGTTCACGGTAAATGGTAGGGCTAGGTTAGGGTTGTTAGGGTTAGGTTTAGAGTAAGAATTAGTGCTAGGAATTAGGGTTAGGGTTAGGGTCAGGTTTAGAGTTATTGTTAGGTTAAGGGTTAAGTTTAAGGTAGAGTTAAGGTTAGGGTTAATTTCAGGGTTAGAGGAAGAGTCAGGTTTAGAGTTATTGTTAGGTTTAGGGTTAAGTTGAAGGCAGAGTTAAGGTTAGGGTTAAGTTTAGGGTTAGAGGAAGAGTCAGGTTTAGGTAAGTGTTAGGGCTAGGATGAGGGATAGCGTTAGGGTTAGGAAAAGGGTTAGGGGATCGTGTGAGTGTTAGTGTTAGGTTCACAATTAAGCTGATGTTTTACGGTGTTACGGTTAGGGGTAGGGTTAGGGTTAGGTTTCGGGTTAGGCCTAGAGTTAGGGGATTCTTTAGGGTTTGGTTTAGTTTTAGGTTTAGGGTTAGGCTTAGGTTTTGGGTAAAATTAGGTCAAGGATGAGGGTCAGGGTAAGGGTTAGTGTTTGGTGTTTGAGTTAAGGTTAGGGGTAGCTTTAGGGGTAGGTTTAGTGTTAGGGTTAGGTTTAGGTGTTTGGGTAAATATTAGGGTCAGGTATAGGGTTAGGTTTAGGGTTAGGGTTAGGTTTTGGTTTAGGGTTAGGTTTAGGGTGAAGTTGAAGTTAAGGGTGAGAGTTGAGCTGAGGGTTAGAGTTAGTGGTTAGGGTAAGGGTTAAGTTTAGGATGAAGTTTAGGGTTAAGGTTAGGTTTAGATTTAGGGTTAGGTTAAGTGTTAGTGTTAAGTCATGTTAAGTTCAGGACTAGGTGAAGGTTAGGGATAGGGTTAGGTTAAGGTTTGGGGTTAGGTTTTGATTTTAGGGTGAGGGTTATTGCTGGGTTTCCATTTAAGCTGAGTGTGTAGGGTAAGTTTTAGCGTTAGGAATAGGGTTAGAGTTAGATTTGGGGTCAGGGTTA
This sequence comes from Elephas maximus indicus, assembly GCF_024166365.1. NCBI lineage: Eukaryota > Metazoa > Chordata > Mammalia > Proboscidea > Elephantidae > Elephas > Elephas maximus. The sequence goes on along the minus strand of NW_026060247.1, from coordinate 9,774 downwards.
GAGTTAAGTTTCGGCTTAGGTTTACGGTTAGGTTTAGGGCTAGGGTCAGGGTTGGGGGAGATTTAGTGTTACGTTTAGTTTTAGGGTCAATTTGATGTTAAGCATGAGGTTTAGGGTTACGGTTAGGGTTCACGTTCAGGTCAGGGTTAGGGTTAGGTTTAGGTTGAGGTTTAGGGTTATGTTTAGTATTAGTGTTAATTTTGGTTAGGGTTAGGGTTTGAATGAAGTTAGGCTAGGTTTAGGGTTATGGTTAGTGTGAAATTTTGCTTAAGGGTGAGGGTTCGGCTTAGGGTTAGGGTTTGAGTTATGGTTACTGGTTAAGGTTATGTTTAAGGTTTCGAATAGGTTTAGGCTAAGGATTTGGGTTAGAGTTAGGGTTAGGGGTTAGTGTTTCAGTTAGGTTTAGGATAGGGTTGTACTTAGGGTGAAGTTTAGGGTCACGGTAAGAATTAGAGTTACGATTACAGTTAAGGTGAGGGTTTTGGGTAATTCTTAGGATTAGGGTTAGGGTTAGGGCTAGGGTTAGGGTTAGACTTAGGGTTAGGGGTTAGGGTTAGGTTTAAGTTTATGATAGGCTTAAAGTTAGGTTTAGGTTAGGTTAGTTTTAGGGTCAGTGTTAGGATTAGGATTAGGTTTAGGGAGAGGATTAGGGTCAGAGATATACTAAGGGTTATGTTTAGGGTCACAAGTGGGCCAAGGTTAAGGTTAGGGTTAAAGTTAGGGTTAGCTTTAGGTTAAGGATAGGGTGAAGTTTAAGATAGGTTGAGGGTTAGGGTTATGGCTAAGGATTGGGTTTGTTTTTAGGTTAGTGTTAAGGTTTTGTTTAGGGTTAGAGCTAAGTTTACGGGTTTTGTTTAGCTTTAGGGTTAGGGTTAGATTTTAGGTTAGAGTTAGGTATAACAGTTAGGGTTACGATTTGTGTTAGGCATTGTGGTTGAGGTGAGGGTTAGATTTAGGGTTAGGGTTGGGTAGGTTTAGGATTATGGTTATGGTAAGGTGTCAGGGGTTAGAGGTGTAGTTTAGGGTTAGGGTTTGGGTAAAGGTACTGGTTAGGCATTGTGGTTCCGGTCACGGTTAGGTTTAGTTTAGGGTTAGGGTTAGGTTTCTAATTAGTTTTCAGGTTAGAGTTAGAGTTAGTGTTAATGTTTGGGTTAGGCTTTTGTCTTAGGGATTAGGGTTTGGGTTAGGGTTAGTGTTATCGTTAGGGCTTAGGTGCTTCAGGTTAGTGTTCTGCTTAGGGCTAGGGTTAGCATTACAGTTAGGGTTGAACGATTCTGCTAGGAGTTAGAGTGAGGTTTACGGTTAGTTTTACAGCCAAGGTGAGGGTTTAGGGTAAGTGTTATGATTAGGGTTAGAGTTAGAGTTAGGTTTAGGTTCAGGGTTAGGGTTAGGTGTAGGATAAGAGTTAGCTTTATGTCCAGGTTTAGGATTAGAGTTAGTGTTCCATTTAGGGTCAAGGTTAGAATTAGGGTTAGGATTAGGATTATGATTAGGTTTAGTTTCAGAGCTGTTGTAAGGGTTAAATTTAGGGTTACAGAGGGACTAGCGTTATGGTTAGGGTTAGGTTTAAGGTAAGGGTTTGGGTTGGGTTTAGGTTGAAGGTTAGGGTTAGGGTTTGAATGAAGTTTAGGTTAAGGTTAAGGTTATTTTTATGGTTAGGGCTAGAGTTTGGGTTTGTGTTCAGGTTAGTGTTAAGGTTAGGTTTAGGGTTCGGATAGGGTTAGGGGTTATGTTTAGGGTTAGCGTTAGGTTTAGGTTTAGGGTTAGTGTGAAGTTTAGGTTAAGGGCGAAAGTGAGAAATAGGTTTAGGAGTATAGATAGTGTTAGACGTTAAGTTTAGGGTGTTAGGGTTAGGTTTATGGTTAGGGTAGGGTTGAGTTTAGGCTTAATATTAGGATTAGGGTTAGATTAGGGTTACTGTTCGTATTAGGGTTAGGTTTAGGGATAAGTTTGGAGATAGCATTATGTGTAGGGTTGGGATACGGTTAAGGGTTAGGGAGAGGGTTAGGGTTAGGTTTACCCTTAAGGTGAGGGTTATGGTAATTGTTATGGTTAGGGTTAGAGTTGGAGTTAGGCTTAGGTTTAGGGTGAAGTTTCCGTTAGTAGTCAGGGTTAGGGTTAAGGTTAGATTAGGGTTAAGGTTAGTGTTAGAGATCGGTATAGGTTTAGGCTTAGGTTTTGGGCAAGGTTAGGGTTAAGGCTAGGTTTACGGTAAATGGTAGGGCTAGGTTAGGGTTGTTAGGGTTAGGTTTAGAGAAAGAATTAGTGCTAGGAATTAAGGTTAGGGTTAGGGTCAGGTTTAGAGTTATTGTTAGGTTAAGGGTTAAGTTTAAGGTAGAGTTAAGGTTAGGGTTAATTTCAGGGTTAGAGGAAGAGTCAGGTTTAGAGTTATTATTAGGTTTAGGGTTAAGTTGAAGGCAGAGTTAAGGTTAGGGTTAAGTTTAGGGTTAGAGGAAGAGTCAGGTTTAGGTAAGTGTTAGGGCTAGGATGAGGGATAGCGTTAGGGTTAGGAAAAGGGTTAGGGGATCGTGTGAGTGTTAGTGTTAGGTTCACATTTAAGCTGATGTTTTACGGTGTTACGGTTAGGGGTAGGGTTAGGGTTAGGTTTCGGGTTAGGCCTAGAGTTAGGGGATTGTTCAGGGTTTGGTTTAGTTTTAGGTTTAGGGTTAGGCTTAGGTTTTGGGTAAAATTAGGTCAAGGATGAGGGTCAGGGTAAGGGTTAGGGTTTGGTGTTTGAGTTAAGGTTAGGGGTAGCTTTAGGGGTAGGTTTAGTGTTAGGGTTAGATTTAGGTGTTTGGGTAAATATTAGGGTCAGGTATAGGGTTAGGTTTAGGGTTAGGGTTAGGTTTTGGTTTAGGGTTAGGTTTAGGGTGAAGTTGAAGTTAAGGGTGAGAGTTGAGCTGAGGGTTAGAGTTAGTGGTTAGGGTTAGGGTTAAGTTTAGGATGAAGTTTAGGGTTAAGGTTAGGTTTAGATTTAGGGTTAGGTTAAGTGTTAGGGTTAAGTCATGTTAAGTTCAGGACTAGGTGAAGGTTAGGGATAGGGTTAGGTTAAGGTTTGGGGTTAGGTTTTGATTTTAGGGTGAGGGTTATTGCTGGGTTTCCATTTAAGCTGAGTGTGTAGGGTAAGTTTTAGCGTTAGGAATAGGGTTAGAGTTAGATTTGGGGTCAGGGTTAGAGTTAAGTTTCGGCTTAGGTTTATGGTTAGGTTTAGGGCTAGGGTCAGGGTTGGGGGAGATTTAGTGTTACGTTTAGTTTTAGGGTCAATTTGATGTTAAGCATGAGGTTTAGGGTTACGGTTAGGGTTCACGTTCAGGTCAGGGTTAGGGTTAGGTTTAGGTTGAGGTTTAGGGTTATGTTTAGTATTAGTGTTAATTTTGGTTAGGGTTAGGGTTTGAATGAAGTTAGGCTAGGTTTAGGGTTATGGTTAGTGTGAAATTTTGCTTAAGGGTGAGGGTTCGGCTTAGGGTTAGGGTTTGGGTTATGGTTACTGGTTAAGGTTATGTTTAAGGTTTCGAATAGGTTTAGGCTAAGGATTTGGGTTAGAGTTAGGGTTAGGGGTTAGTGTTTCAGTTAGGTTTAGGATAGGGTTGTACTTAGGGTGATGTTTAGGGTCACGGTAAGAATTAGAGTTACGATTACAGTTAAGGTGAGGGTTTTGGGTAATTCTTAGGATTAGGGTTAGGGTTAGGGCTAGGGTTAGGGTTAGACTTAGGGTTAGGGGTTAGGGTTAGGTTTAAGTTTATGATAGGCTTAAAGTTAGGTTTAGGTTAGGTTAGTTTTAGGGTCAGTGTTAGGATTAGGATTAGGTTTAGGGAGAGGATTAGGGTCAGAGATATACTAAGGGTTATGTTTAGGGTCACAAGTGGGCCAAGGTTAAGGTTAGGGTTAAAGTTAGGGTTAGCTTTAGGTTAAGGATAGGGTGAAGTTTAAGATAGGTTGAGGGTTAGGGTTATGGCTAAGGATTGGGTTTGTTTTTAGGTTAGTGTTAAGGTTTTGTTTAGGGTTAGAGCTAAGTTTACGGGTTTTGTTTAGCTTTAGGGTTAGGGTTAGATTTTAGGTTAGAGTTAGGTATAACAGTTAGGGTTACGATTTGTGTTAGGCATTGTGGTTGAGGTGAGGGTTAGATTTAGGGTTAGGGTTGGGTAGGTTTAGGATTATGGTTATGGTAAGGTGTCAGGGGTTAGAGGTGTAGTTTAGGGTTAGGGTTTGGGTAAAGGTACTGGTTAGGCATTGTGGTTTCTGTCACGGTTAGGTTTAGTTTAGGGTTAGGGTTAGGTTTCTAATTAGTTTTCAGGTTAGAGTTAGTGTTAGGGTTAATGTTTGGGTTAGGCTTTTGTCTTAGGGATTAGGGTTTGGGTTAGGGTTAGTGTTATCGTTAGGGCTTAGGTGCTTCAGGTTAGTGTTCTGCTTAGGGCTAGGGTTAGCATTAGATTTAGGGTTGAAGGATACTGCTAGGAGTTAGAGTGAGGTTTACGGTTAGTTTTACAGCCAAGGTGAGGGTTTAGGGTAAGTGTTATGATTAGGGTTAGAGTTAGAGTTAGGTTTAGGTTCAGGGTTAGGGTTAGGTGTAGGATAAGAGTTAGCTTTATGTCCAGGTTTAGGATTAGAGTTAGTGTTCTATTTAGGGTCAAGGTTAGAATTAGGGTTAGGATTAGGATTATGATTAGGTTTAGTTTCAGAGCTGTTGTAAGGGTTAAATTTAGGGTTACAGAGGGACTAGCGTTATGGTTAGGGTTAGGTTTAAGGTAAGGGTTTGGGTTGGGTTTAGGTTGAAGGTTAGGGTTAGGGTTTGGATGAAGTTTAGGTTAGGGTTAAGGTTATTTTTATGGTTAGGGCTAGAGTTTGGGTTTGTGTTCAGGTTAGTGTTAAGGTTAGGTTTAGGGTTCGGATAGGGTTAGGGGTTATGTTTAGGGTTAGCGTTAGGTTTAGGTTTAGGGTTAGTGTGAAGTTTAGGTTAAGGGCGAAAGTGAGAAATAGGTTTAGTAGTATAGATAGTGTTAGACGTTAAGTTTAGGGTGTTAGGGTTAGGTTTATGGTTAGGGTAGGGTTGAGTTTAGGCTTAATATTAGGATTAGGGTTAGATTAGGGTTACTGTTCGTATTAGGGTTAGGTTTAGGGATAAGTTTGGAGATAGCATTATGTGTAGGGTTGGGGATACGGTTAAGGGTTAGGGAGAGGGTTAGGGTTAGGTTTACACTTAAGGTGAGGGTTATGGTAATTGTTATGGTTAGGGTTAGAGTTGGAGTTAGGCTTAGGTTAGGGTGAAGTTTCCGTTAGTAGTCAGGGTTAGGGTTAAGGTTAGATTAGGGTTAAGGTTAGTGTTAGAGATCGGTATAGGTTTACGCTTAGGTTTTGGGCAAGGTTAGGGTTAAGGCTAGGTTCACGGTAAATGGTAGGGCTAGGTTAGGGTTGTTAGGGTTAGGTTTAGAGTAAGAATTAGTGCTAGGAATTAGGGTTAGGGTTAGGGTCAGGTTTAGAGTTATTGTTAGGTTAAGGGTTAAGTTTAAGGTAGAGTTAAGGTTAGGGTTAATTTCAGGGTTAGAGGAAGAGTCAGGTTTAGAGTTATTGTTAGGTTTAGGGTTAAGTTGAAGGCAGAGTTAAGGTTAGGGTTAAGTTTAGGGTTAGAGGAAGAGTCAGGTTTAGGTAAGTGTTAGGGCTAGGATGAGGGATAGCGTTAGGGTTAGGAAAAGGGTTAGGGGATCGTGTGAGTGTTAGTGTTAGGTTCACAATTAAGCTGATGTTTTACGGTGTTACGGTTAGGGGTAGGGTTAGGGTTAGGTTTCGGGTTAGGCCTAGAGTTAGGGGATTCTTTAGGGTTTGGTTTAGTTTTAGGTTTAGGGTTAGGCTTAGGTTTTGGGTAAAATTAGGTCAAGGATGAGGGTCAGGGTAAGGGTTAGTGTTTGGTGTTTGAGTTAAGGTTAGGGGTAGCTTTAGGGGTAGGTTTAGTGTTAGGGTTAGGTTTAGGTGTTTGGGTAAATATTAGGGTCAGGTATAGGGTTAGGTTTAGGGTTAGGGTTAGGTTTTGGTTTAGGGTTAGGTTTAGGGTGAAGTTGAAGTTAAGGGTGAGAGTTGAGCTGAGGGTTAGAGTTAGTGGTTAGGGTAAGGGTTAAGTTTAGGATGAAGTTTAGGGTTAAGGTTAGGTTTAGATTTAGGGTTAGGTTAAGTGTTAGTGTTAAGTCATGTTAAGTTCAGGACTAGGTGAAGGTTAGGGATAGGGTTAGGTTAAGGTTTGGGGTTAGGTTTTGATTTTAGGGTGAGGGTTATTGCTGGGTTTCCATTTAAGCTGAGTGTGTAGGGTAAGTTTTGGCGTTAGGAATAGGGTTAGAGTTAGATTTGGGGTCAGGGTTAGAGTTAAGTTTCGGCTTAGGTTTATGGTTAGGTTTAGGGCTAGGGTCAGGGTTGGGGGAGATTTAGTGTTACGTTTAGTTTTAGGGTTAGTGTTAGGGTGAAGTTGATGTTAAGCATGAGGTTTAGGGTTACGGTTAGGGTTCAGGTTCAGGTCAGGGTTAGGGTTAGGTTTAGGTTGAGGTTTAGGGTTATGTTTAGTATTAGTGTTAATTTTGGTTAGGGTTAGGGTTTGAATGAAGTTAGGCTAGGTTTAGGGTTATGGTTAGTGTGAAATTTTGCTTAAGGGTGAGGGTTCGGCTTAGGGTTAGGGTTTGAGTTATGGTTACTGGTTAAGGTTATGTTTAAGGTTTCGAATAGGTTTAGGCTAAGGATTTGGGTTAGAGTTAGGGTTAGGGGTTAGTGTTTCAGTTAGGTTTAGGATAGGGTTGTACTTAGGGTGAAGTTTAGGGTCACGGTAAGAATTAGAGTTACGATTACAGTTAAGGTGAGGGTTTTGGGTAATTCTTAGGATTAGGGTTAGGGTTAGGGCTAGGGTTAGGGTTAGACTTAGGGTTAGGGGTTAGGGTTAGGTTTAAGTTTATGATAGGCTTAAAGTTAGGTTTAGGTTAGGTTAGTTTTAGGGTCAGTGTTAGGATTAGGATTAGGTTTAGGGAGAGGATTAGGGTCAGAGATATACTAAGGGTTATGTTTAGGGTCACAAGTGGGCCAAGGTTAAGGTTAGGGTTAAAGTTAGGGTTAGCTTTAGGTTAAGGATAGGGTGAAGTTTAAGATAGGTTGAGGGTTAGGGTTATGGCTAAGGATTGGGTTTGTTTTTAGGTTAGTGTTAAGGTTTTGTTTAGGGTTAGAGCTAAGTTTACGGGTTTTGTTTAGCTTTAGGGTTAGGGTTAGATTTTAGGTTAGAGTTAGGTATAACAGTTAGGGTTACGATTTGTGTTAGGCATTGTGGTTGAGGTGAGGGTTAGATTTAGGGTTAGGGTTGGGTAGGTTTAGGATTATGGTTATGGTAAGGTGTCAGGGGTTAGAGGTGTAGTTTAGGGTTAGGGTTTGGGTAAAGGTACTGGTTAGGCATTGTGGTTTCTGTCACGGTTAGGTTTAGTTTAGGGTTAGGGTTAGGTTTCTAATTAGTTTTCAGGTTAGAGTTAGTGTTAGGGTTAATGTTTGGGTTAGGCTTTTGTCTTAGGGATTAGGGTTTGGGTTAGGGTTAGTGTTATCGTTAGGGCTTAGGTGCTTCAGGTTAGTGTTCTGCTTAGGGCTAGGGTTAGCATTAGATTTAGGGTTGAAGGATACTGCTAGGAGTTAGAGTGAGGTTTACGGTTAGTTTTACAGCCAAGGTGAGGGTTTAGGGTAAGTGTTATGATTAGGGTTAGAGTTAGAGTTAGGTTTAGGTTCAGGGTTAGGGTTAGGTGTAGGATAAGAGTTAGCTTTATGTCCAGGTTTAGGATTAGAGTTAGTGTTCTATTTAGGGTCAAGGTTAGAATTAGGGTTAGGATTAGGATTATGATTAGGTTTAGTTTCAGAGCTGTTGTAAGGGTTAAATTTAGGGTTACAGAGGGACTAGCGTTATGGTTAGGGTTAGGTTTAAGGTAAGGGTTTGGGTTGGGTTTAGGTTGAAGGTTAGGGTTAGGGTTTGGATGAAGTTTAGGTTAGGGTTAAGGTTATTTTTATGGTTAGGGCTAGAGTTTGGGTTTGTGTTCAGGTTAGTGTTAAGGTTAGGTTTAGGGTTCGGATAGGGTTAGGGGTTATGTTTAGGGTTAGCGTTAGGTTTAGGTTTAGGGATAGTGTGAAGTTTAGGTTAAGGGCGAAAGTGAGAAATAGGTTTAGTAGTATAGATAGTGTTAGACGTTAAGTTTAGGGTGTTAGGGTTAGGTTTATGGTTAGGGTAGGGTTGAGTTTAGGCTTAATATTAGGATTAGGGTTAGATTAGGGTTACTGTTCGTATTAGGGTTAGGTTTAGGGATAAGTTTGGAGATAGCATTATGTGTAGGGTTGGGGATACGGTTAAGGGTTAGGGAGAGGGTTAGGGTTAGGTTTACACTTAAGGTGAGGGTTATGGTAATTGTTATGGTTAGGGTTAGAGTTGGAGTTAGGCTTAGGTTAGGGTGAAGTTTCCGTTAGTAGTCAGGGTTAGGGTTAAGGTTAGATTAGGGTTAAGGTTAGTGTTAGAGATCGGTATAGGTTTACGCTTAGGTTTTGGGCAAGGTTAGGGTTAAGGCTAGGTTCACGGTAAATGGTAGGGCTAGGTTAGGGTTGTTAGGGTTAGGTTTAGAGTAAGAATTAGTGCTAGGAATTAGGGTTAGGGTTAGGGTCAGGTTTAGAGTTATTGTTAGGTTAAGGGTTAAGTTTAAGGTAGAGTTAAGGTTAGGGTTAATTTCAGGGTTAGAGGAAGAGTCAGGTTTAGAGTTATTGTTAGGTTTAGGGTTAAGTTGAAGGCAGAGTTAAGGTTAGGGTTAAGTTTAGGGTTAGAGGAAGAGTCAGGTTTAGGTAAGTGTTAGGGCTAGGATGAGGGATAGCGTTAGGGTTAGGAAAAGGGTTAGGGGATCGTGTGAGTGTTAGTGTTAGGTTCACAATTAAGCTGATGTTTTACGGTGTTACGGTTAGGGGTAGGGTTAGGGTTAGGTTTCGGGTTAGGCCTAGAGTTAGGGGATTCTTTAGGGTTTGGTTTAGTTTTAGGTTTAGGGTTAGGCTTAGGTTTTGGGTAAAATTAGGTCAAGGATGAGGGTCAGGGTAAGGGTTAGTGTTTGGTGTTTGAGTTAAGGTTAGGGGTAGCTTTAGGGGTAGGTTTAGTGTTAGGGTTAGGTTTAGGTGTTTGGGTAAATATTAGGGTCAGGTATAGGGTTAGGTTTAGGGTTAGGGTTAGGTTTTGGTTTAGGGTTAGGTTTAGGGTGAAGTTGAAGTTAAGGGTGAGAGTTGAGCTGAGGGTTAGAGTTAGTGGTTAGGGTAAGGGTTAAGTTTAGGATGAAGTTTAGGGTTAAGGTTAGGTTTAGATTTAGGGTTAGGTTAAGTGTTAGTGTTAAGTCATGTTAAGTTCAGGACTAGGTGAAGGTTAGGGATAGGGTTAGGTTAAGGTTTGGGGTTAGGTTTTGATTTTAGGGTGAGGGTTATTGCTGGGTTTCCATTTAAGCTGAGTGTGTAGGGTAAGTTTTAGCGTTAGGAATAGGGTTAGAGTTAGATTTGGGGTCAGGGTTAGAGTTAAGTTTCGGCTTAGGTTTACGGTTAGGTTTAGGGCTAGGGTCAGGGTTGGGGGAGATTTAGTGTTACGTTTAGTTTTAGGGTCAATTTGATGTTAAGCATGAGGTTTAGGGTTACGGTTAGGGTTCACGTTCAGGTCAGGGTTAGGGTTAGGTTTAGGTTGAGGTTTAGGGTTATGTTTAGTATTAGTGTTAATTTTGGTTAGGGTTAGGGTTTGAATGAAGTTAGGCTAGGTTT